>NW_027255896.1:23757405-24057405 GCF_043229965.1 Drosophila suzukii | reverse complement strand
CCTCAGGGCCATTGCGCTGGCTAACATTTGCATGTTTTAAAAGCGTAGATTTTGTTGCTATAAAATCTGCCTTAAACTGATCGCGAGAATCTTCTTCGAAGTCTATTTCTTCAATTTGCTGTTGAACTTGACACATTTGCCTAATGTGCGATTCCAAAAGGGCCAAGTAACACTCTGCCGATGCAGCATCCGTTGCTGTGTCTGCAACCGCTCGATTCGAAGTTCGTTGCATGTTTGTTGCAGCAGAGTTCTTTTGCGCCTAAGTGCAGCTAGCTGTTCTTCTACAGATGGTTGATGAACGATAAGCCAAACTGTAAGAAAAATGCGTTTGAGAAGCTTAGACAAGTTTTGAAACCCTACAACAGTTTTAGAGTAACTGCAAAAACTTTTGATGTAAAACTGGGGGACAGCAAGCCTGCGTGTTCTGAGAAGCTTTTACGACATAGGTTAAATAAATCACACCTACATATCTAGATACAACCAGACTTTCCCTTTTTTTTATTTGTGTTATTTGCGTCCGAAAGATCAAATAACAAGTGAACTGGGTTAAATTTGCCGATTTAAAGGCTTACGTGCTCCAGTAAGTGTCTCATGTGTACTGGTGACGTAATGGTGTGATGCCGTAAAAGTCCAGTTGAGATAACTTTCCAACTGATCCGCTTGAATTGTAGCTGCTACTGAATCCCTTGTGATCCCTCGCAGCCGAGTTGTTAAGGTTTAGGACAGCTGTCTATGCTGCCTAATGGAAGGCAGCCAAAGGTGAAATTTGCCCTCGTGCAAATGCCAGTGGTTGTTGTTATTGCACCGCCTCTGCCCCTGTGCAGATGGCGGAGCTTGATCCAAAAATTAAAACGACGGAGTCAATGATAGTTACTTCACGACGTTCTGTGTGAGACTATGTGCTGCTGTTGGTTATACATTTGGTTGGGCTGTGCATAACAAGAAAGCTTATTGTTCGGAGCAGATCGCCAGCGCCTAGTCATGCGCGCATAGGTGTACGACGGCACCTGCATCGCTCTCTGCTTATCTTTCGCCTTCTTTCTTATACCCATAAAGCTGTCGCTTATCTATTCAGCAACTACTTTGTAAGCCTGCATATGTCTATATGAAGATCTTGGAGCCAAGCTTTTTACACATTCACAGTCCGTCTGCCGCTCCGAATAAACGCTATACATTTTAATATAACCTATTCGTGCGTTATTAATTATAAATATAAGGGTGGCATATTTGTTGTCTTCCCCACAAACATTTGGTGACCCCGACGTGATAGCAGTTTTAATCGGAGTCTGCAACTCGGTTTCGCGATTGTTTAATATAGTTTAAACAAACGCTTTGTTTCGCTGTCGTTATCGTGCATTCGGGCACAAACATACGAACACACATACATACATATGTGCATATAAAAGTGCACAGCCGGCCGTTTGATTTTTTGTACATTTTGCGCTGTGAAAAAGCACCAAATTTGTGTTGTGCAAATAATTCTTAACAAAGTGAATCGCATTTAATCTTTGTTAATAGCGCATATTACATATATATATGTACATATAGCCATACATACATTCGTTTGCCAGTTACATAATCCGCTGTTGCTAGGCAGACAATTTATCGGCAAGAACAACAACAACAAAGTTAAAGGTTCCGTTGCATCTCGGCGACGCTTGTTAACCTTCACGTTTTCGCGGTAAAGGGTATACGGTGTTTTGCGCCTCTAACGCGGTCGGACATTTTACTTTACTTCATTTTCATTTCATTTTTTTTCTTTCTCGTGATTGAAAAATGTCTGATACGGAAAACTCGGTTCCGGCTCAAAATGAATCCACAAGTGACGTCGACTACTACCGAGTCAAAGCCCAATCTATTTTGCGGCAAATGAGCTCGATGAAATGCTATTTAAACGCTGATGCGGTTAATCAGTTTGACGAATCTGATTTGCTGGCGCGAATGGAATGGATCAATTCCTTAAACCAGGCATTTGATTCTGCGCAGACATCGTTGGAAAGACTGGACTTTGCAGAGATCTCGAGCGACCATCGGATTGAATTTGCTGAAGTCTTCATGGATGCGAAGGCGAAACTAAGCCGAGGCTTGGCGGCTCATCGCAAGTCACAATTGCCGGCTTCAACCGCTGCAAATTCAACATCTATTGACATCACTAATAATGCGGATCTTTCTTTTCGATCTAGAAAGCCTCGGTTGCCAAATTTGGAAATTGCTCGTTTTCATGGATCCTACTCTGAGTGGCCGGATTTTCTTGCGACTTTCACTACGGTCATCGGAAATGATGATGAGCTAAGCGACATTGAAAAATTACAATATTTGCGTTCGAGTTTGGGCGGCGTGGCTCTGGAAACCATACGATCGCTCGAACCCTCGAATGCTAATTTTAAAAAGGCTATGAATTTGCTGGTTAATCGATTTGATAATAAAGTTTTACACTTTCAGGCACATGTTCAGGCAATATTCGGTTTAAAGGGTGTCGAGAAGGGATCTTCGAAGGGTCTTCGGGAGCTGAGCGATTGCATGAATTCGCATCTGCGAGCAATTCGAACCCTGGCCAATACGCAACAAATTTTGGATGGACTTTTAATTCACATCGTCACTCGGAAACTGGATCAGAGGACGCGGGAAAAATGGGAAGAGGATTTGTCAATCACTGAGCTGTCTACCTGGGATGCTATGGAGTCGTTTTTGGAAAGGAGGTGCAGGATGATGGAAAACTTGGATCAAGCCTTGGTAACGCAAACACCAGGCCAGCAGGTGGGAAAAAACTTGCACAAATATAACCAAAATACACTTATTGCATCTGCTACTAACTCAAATCATTTGACATGCTTATTTTGCGATGCACGGGATCATTATTTGCCAAAGTGTCCTCGATTTTTAAATTTGAGTCCGAATCTTCGATATAGAGAAGCAAAGAAGTTGCACCTTTGCCTCAACTGTTTGCGCAAGGGGCATAGTTTGCAGCAATGCAAGTCGACTCACTGCAAGTATTGTCGCATGAAGCATCATTCATTATTACACATGAACCATGACCCATCCGCAACATCAACCTCATTTTCATCTCCAACATGCGATCCATCCTCGAGCTCTCAGCCATTACCATCTACTTCATCAGCATTAGTATCATGTTCGCATACATCATCGCATCCTGATCATCATTTACCAAGCCCTCCACCCAAAGCCTTAAATATTTTGCCGATCGACTACGTGTTGCTTCCAACTGCTATTATCCACGTCAGAAATAGAATTGGAGCATTTATGCCTTGCCGAGCAATTTTAGATTCGGCCTCCCAGCTAAACTTCATAACCTCTCGCTTAGCCAGCCAACTAAACTTGAATCACAGAAGATCGCAAACGTCGATTTCTGGGATAGGAGAATCTTCCATGATCTCTGATAAGACTGTCGATATTCTTGTGCAATCACGGGATGCAAGCTATCGAGCGGCATTCACAGCGGTTGTGACTCACAGTATTACTGATTATCAACCCCATTTCAATATAAATGCAACATCGTGGAGGATACCGCAAAACATTTCACTCGCTGACCCTAATTTCAATCAATCACAACGAATTGACCTTTTACTCGGCGCTGGGTTGTTTTTCGAAATAATTTCTATGGGACAAATTCATTTGGATAGGGCTTTGCCAACTCTTCAGAACACCAAGCTTGGTTGGATAGTCTCTGGAGGGTTATCATCGAACATGCCAACTCATAAGTCGGCTTTACAAGCCAGCATCAAGGACCCAGCTGATTATTCCGATGACACACTTTCCGCCATTGTAAAGCGATTTTGGGAAATTGAGGACTTCACTTCGTCTAAGCCATCTTTATTGCCGGAAGACTTGCGATGTGAGCAACTTTTTACTGAAAATTGCATTCGACTTGGAAACGGCCAATACTCTGTTCGTCTCTTGACCACTTCCGGATTCGAATCTTTAGGTGATTCTTATTGCTTGGCTCGTCGTCGTTTCAAGAGTTTGGAAGCTAAATTAGATAGAAACCCAGCCCTGAAAGCTCAGTATTCAGCATTTTTGAGGGAGTATATCGACCTAGGTCACATGTCTCTTGTAACTAAGGAACCGCCAGAAACACAATTCTTTTTGCCCCATCATTGCGTACATAAGCAGGAAAGCACGAGTACGAAGTTTCGTGTCGTTTTTGATGGATCTGCTAAAACAACTTCTGGTAGGTCTCTGAACGACTTACTTCTGGCAGGACCAACAATTCAACAAAAAATCTTCAATATACTGCTTCGCTTTCGATTTTTTTAAGTTGCCCTTTGTGGAGATATCTGCAAGATGTACCGTGGCGTGCGTGTCTCGTACCCGGATGATTTCTTGCAGTGCATCGTTTGGAGAGAGAGCTCCAGGAAAGAATTGAGTGTTTTTAAATTGAACACGGTGACTTACGGAACCAAGCCAGCTGCCTTCTTGGCTATAAGGGCCATGCATCAACTCTCTTACGATGAGGAGGAATCATTTCCTATTGGAGCAAAAATTGTTCGTAGAGATTTCTATGTGGATGATTTAATATCTGGTGGGGACTCAGTTGAGGAGGTGAGAGAAATTCGTCGTCAGGTGAAGGAATTACTGTCGCGAGGCCACTTTCCAATTCGCAAATGGTGTTCGAATGAGTCAGCAGCCCTGAAGGGAGAGTCTGAATGCGACAAGGAGCAGTTAATCAAATTTCACGATGGATCGGATGTCGCCAAGGCATTGGGACTAGTCTGGGATCCATCTTCTGATCAGCTCCTATTTCATTTTTCTCAACTGCCAATCAATCAACGACCCACTAAGCGGGTTGCATTGTCGACGATTGCCAAATTCTATGATCCACTCGGTTTAATAACTCCTATTATCACAAAATCTAAGATTTTTCTGCAATCTCTATGGAGTGCGAACGTGGATTGGGATGATGCACTGCCAGAGCCCATTCTTTCGTCATGGGGGGAGTTGACCTCACAATTATCGGTCGTACAGAACTTAAAATTCCCACGATTCGTACTGCAACCAAGGGCTTCCGTTGAGTTGCATGGATTCTGCGATGCTAGCATGTCAGCTTATGGAGCGTGTCTATACTTGCGATCGGAGACCAATGGAGAATCGAAAGTCCATCTGCTCTGTGCCAAGTCAAGGGTAGCTCCATTGAAGGCCTTAACAATTCCAAGATTAGAACTTTCCGCAGCGCTTTTATTGGCTGAGCTAATCGTAAACGCCAAGGAAGCCATAGATTTCGATTGCACCTTTCATTGCTGGTCGGACTCGTCCATTGTGTTGGCGTGGATTCGGCAACCTCCGAGGGAGTTTAACGTTTTCGTATCAAACAGAATCGCGAAAATTCAGGAGATGACGAAAGACATGTCTTGGCATCACGTTCCTACAAACTTGAACCCGGCAGACGTCGTATCGCGAGGATGTACCCCAAGAGAATTGTTGGAACATTCCCTTTGGGCTAACGGGCCTCCATTCCTTCTGCAAAGCTCGTCAAATTGGCCGTCCCTGCTAGACTCAGTAAAGGATCTTCCAGAGCGCCGTTCTGTGGCTCTAATTGGGGCCGTTTGCATAGACAGTTCATCAAACTGCAAATTCCTCAACTCTTTCGATAAGTTTCAGCGCGTATTTGCATACATTTATCGATTCATTTCAAATTGCAGAGCCAAATCTGCGCCGTTAAAGGGTCGACTTTCGGTGGAGGAGATCAACTCTGGAACTGTACTTCTTCTGAGGAGCATCCAACAGGTTAACTTGGCGAAGGAGTATGGATCTCTTAGCCAGGCCAAGCCGTTTCCACAGAAAAGCAAGCTGGTTTCGCTTAGACCTATACTCGGCTCCGATGGGTTACTTCGCGTGGGTGGAAGGCTTCAGAACGCAAACTTGGACTACGACACGAGGCATCCGATACTGTTGCCCAAGGATCATCCAGTCACCAAGGCGATCATCGTTTATTATCATGAGAAATGTTTGCATGGAGGATCGCAGGCGCTGCTTGCCGCATTACGGCAAAGGTACTGGCCGATTGGAGGCCGCAAGTTCGTCGCCAGCGTTATTAACAAATGCGTCCGATGTTTCCGAATGAAGCCTGTTACTTGGGAGCACGTCATGGGTAGCCTTCCAGCAAATAGAGTGCAGCCTAATCCAGCTTTTCATACCACAGGAGTGGACTATTGTGAGCCATTCTATCATAAAGCAGAGGCCAGAAATAAGGCACCCCACAAGTGCTATATCGCCGTCTTTGTCTGTTTTTCCACGAAGGCTGCTCATTTGGAAGTGGTCCAGGATCTCACGACGGATTCTTTCATCGCAGCTCTGAGGAGATTCATCAGCCTTAGAGGCAGTCCGCGTACCATTTGGAGCGACAATGCTACAAACTTTGTCGGTGCAAAAGGGAGAGCTTGCCGAGCTGAAAGAGCTCTTTTTGAGCGAGCAGCACACAGCATCGATATCTTCCGTCTGTTTAGCTGATGGGATCGATTGGAAGTTCATCCCTCCGCGTGCCCCTCACTTCGGTGGTTTATGGGAGGCCGCTGTGAAGTCAGCTAAATTTCACTTCTACAGAGTCGTCGGTGCATCCATCTTAGCCATCGATGAATTAAGAACTCTTGCATATGAGATTCTGCCATCCTTAACTCCCGTCCACTCTGTCCAATTTCAGAAAATGCTGAAAGCCTTGAGGTGCTAACACCGGCGCATTTCCTGAAGGGTTCCAGCTACACTAAGTTTCCTGAGCCTGGCATTACTCATCTCCGCGAAGACCGCCTCAGCAGATGGCAGCGGCAGCACTTCTACAGAGTCGTCGGTGCATCCATCTTAGCCATCGATGAATTAAGAACTCTTGCATATGAGATTCTGCCATCCTTAACTCCCGTCCACTCTGTCCAATTTCAGAAAATGCTGAAAGCCTTGAGGTGCTAACACCGGCGCATTTCCTGAAGGGTTCCAGCTACACTAAGTTTCCTGAGCCTGGCATTACTCATCTCCGCGAAGACCGCCTCAGCAGATGGCAGCGGGTTACCCAGATGCAGCAACATTTCTGGAAAAGGTGGAGCAGCGAGTATTTGTCCCTACTTCAAGAGAGGAGCAAGTGGCGCGTCGAAACGTCTAACATCAAGGTTGGACGCATAGTTTTGCTTAAGGAGGACAACGTTCCACCCTTGAGATGGCAGCTTGGGTGCATCCAAGAAGTCATACCCGGCGGGGACGGAGTCATCAGAGTAGCTATGGTCCGTACAGCTACGGGTCTGATCAAGAGAGCCGTCGCCAAGCTAGCCGTTCTGCCCATCGATTCCGAGATAGTTGGAACCTTACCTCTTCCAACGGGGGGAGTGTGTTCGGAGCAGATCGCCAGCGCCTAGTCATGCGCGCATAGGTGTACGACGGCACCTGCATCGCTCTCTGCTTATCTTTCGCCTTCTTTCTTATACCCATAAAGCTGTCGCTTATCTATTCAGCAACTACTTTGTAAGCCTGCATATGTCTATATGAAGATCTTGGAGCCAAGCTTTTTACACATTCACAGTCCGTCTGCCGCTCCGAATAAACGCTATACATTTTAATATAACCTATTCGTGCGTTATTTATTATAAATATAAGGGTGGCATATTTGTTGTCTTCCCCACAAACACTTATTATTTACCGTTTTTATTGTGGATCATAATGCTTTACAATAGAGGGTAATGTTTAAGCATACAATTTAAACAGAGAATAAAGGTATTAGTTGAAAGATCAGATACTAGTTCTACACGTACTACTTTGGTGGCAAGGCAAACGAAGACGGGCATATATGTTTTGTATGGAGCCTTTCCGTGAATGCGATATGACGTCAGAAATGGACCACACAGGTCGACTCCAGATACAGCAAAGGGTTTTGTGAGTGACAACCGGTCAGCAGTGAAGTGATCTGGTCCAGCAAATGATGCTTGTAGTGATAGCAGTGGACACAGTTGCGCACCACTTTGCTAAACAGTCGACGAGAATTAACGATCCATACTTGGAGACGTAGGACTCCGATTAGAGCCTTGGGCCCTGCGTCCATGTTAGTTTGGTGAAGAAATTCGACGAGTTTGTATGTGAATTTGTGATCTTTTGGCAATTAAAGTGGGTACTTGGCTTCTACCGAGATTTGCGCATTTTCTAGTCGCCCGCCAACACGAATCAGTGTCATCGTGCGCGATCCTATAGCTGATTCCGACAGAAAAGGTGTCAGCCTTTGAAGATCTGCGCTGGGGACATTACCCTTCCTTAAACAATCAATTTCCTTCCAATACGTTTGATGCTGAATAAGTCCTACAATAAACAGGAACGAGTGCTGCAACTCAGTTGCTGGCATTTCAACCGCTTCCGACATGCAGTGGTTTTCGCTTGCAGGGATCTTGTTAAACGCCCGTAAAACGTAAGCTGTGACTCGATGAACACGATGATACGAAGAGATTCGATTCAGAACTTGCTCAAGGATGTTTTCTTTAGATTCTGTGCATTTGAATGATGAAATTTTTCTTATTTCCAAATCCGCATCTATGGTTTCGATTTTGTCCAACGACTGCGGCCAAAGATGTTCTTCCAACTTAAGAAAGGTTGGCCCTATAAACCAACTTGTATTTTGAAGTTCGCTGACCTTGCATCCACGAGATATGATGTCAGCCGGATTTACTTTTCCTGGCACATGACGCCGAGAAATGTTTGATGATTTAGTTTGAATTCCTGAGATCCGATTGGCTACAAAGCAATTTAATTGGGAAGAGTGCATAGTGAGCCAGTGTAATACGAATTTGGAGTCTGTCCAGAAAACAACCTTTTGTATGTTGCTGAACTTATGTTTTATTTTGTTCCACGTATCACAAAGAATTGATGTAGCACAGAGCTTTAATCGTGGAAGAGAAAGGACTTTAATTGGGGCAACCTTTGACTTTGCTATGATTAAATGCGATTCTACTAATCCATTTTGAATTGAGCGCAGATATATACAACAGCCGTATGCACGCTGTGAAGCATCTGCGAATCCATGTATTTCGCAATCATGTTTCGGGGGAAATCCTACATATCGGGGTATGGCGATTTGGTTTAAATTGTGAAAGTCAGGATAAATAGATTGCCAACGATCTATTAATTGTTGAGGGAGTATTTCGTCCCAATCCAAATGACTCATCCACAGCTCCTGCACAAAAATTTTGCATCTTATAACCACTGGTCCTAACAAGCCAAGTATGTCATACAAACGTGCAATAATTGAGAAAATGTTCCTTTTCGTCATAGCGTTAGTTTTTGGCAAATCGAACCGAAAGCAAAATTCATCCAATTGGTACCTCCACGACATTCCTAAGGTTTTTGTGATATCTTTGCTGTCTAACTTGAATCGATGTTCTTTGATATTATCATAAAACTTTCTAAAATTCCATTTGGCTAACTCCAATCCGGCACAAGACAAGATTCCAGTAACTTGATCAATCTTCAATTTTAAATCCTCAATGCAGTCAGAACCTGTAAGGAGGTCATCAATATACATCTCTTCAGATATAATTTCAGATCCTATAGAAAATTCTTTCCTATATTTCTCTGCTATGAAATACAAACTTCTGATGGCGAGAAATGGTGCACAAGCAAGCCCATATGTGACAGTATTCAACTGATATAATTTCAACGGGTCAGAAATATTGTGCCTCCACCAAATCAACTGAAACTTGCGGTCCTGTGGATCTACAATGAATTGCCGATACATTTTTGTTATATCAGCTGTTAGAGCATGCCTATACAACCTAAATGAAAGCAGGGTTAAGATAAGGTCTTGCTGAATTGCCGGTCCAACCGTTAAAATGTTATTTAATGATACTCCTGATGACGACTTCGCAGATGCGTCAAAAACTACACGCAACTTTGTTGTTGAGCTGTCTGGACGCAGTACAGCGTGATGCGGGATTACATAGTGAGGTTGATTTGAGTCAAAACTATCTACAGGTTGCATGTGCCCCAGATCAATATATTCCTGCATGAAATCAGAATACATTTTTTTTGATCGGGTAAACGTTGTAAACGACGCTCTATTTTCCAAAATCGTTGCTTGGCAATATCCACTGAACTTTCCAATTGTTGGGTAGATTTCGAAAAGGGAAGCCGAACTTGAACTTGCCCATTCTCGAGAAAAGCATAGTTTTTACAGATGTGGCGATCACATTCTTCCTCTTCAGTTGTGTACTGGTTTTGAGATGATTCTGGAAACGATTCGATTTCCCAAAACCTTTTTAGATTTTCATCCAGCTGTTGGGACTGTGAGATTTTGCACATAAGAACATTAGCCTTCGCCCTAGATTGCGGATTATCAACAACTTGTCCACCAATAATCCATCCAAGTGTAGTGTTAAGTAGGCATGGCAGCCCAGGCCTCAGTGATAATTTTCCGCCAGTGATCAATTCGAAGAATTCCTGGATGCATAGTAAAATGTCAATTTTTTGTGGTTTAAAAAACAATGGGTCAGCCAAATTTATTCCGTCAGGGATTGAACACGTTGATGATTCTATTTGAGTGGCGGGTTGAGTCAATGCTATTGTCTTGGTAATAGCCAATTGCATTGACCATCCGTCAGCTGACAAACGTGAGCGTATGGTCGTCGAGACTGAGAACTGAAGTTTTGCTCTAACATCTCCTATACCAGAAACTTCAAAGTGTTGACGCTTTCGCTGAAGTTGTAATTTGTTGGCCAAAGTATCTGTGAGAAAGTTAATTTCCGATCCAGAATCAAGCAAGGCCCTTGCCGGGTGGAACATTCCGTACTTATCCTGGATAAGAACTATAGCGGTTGGGATAAGAGCTCGATTTGATTTACGAGAAAGACATGCGACTACCTGTATGGAGCAACGAGGTTGCTCGTTTGTCTGTTCTACATTTGATTGAGAAGTTTCTTGTGTTTCACTCCTGCGATATAACGAAGAATGGTGCAACCCGCGACAAGTCCTACAGCGAAATATCGAAGGACAGTCAGCTGCGATGTGGCCCTTATGAAGACAGTTTGACCCAAGCATGTCGCTTCTCATGTGGAAGTGCAACGAACGAAGGGCACGATCCTACATTGTGATCTGTAGAATCGCATTTGCCTCTTTATTTTAGTTGAAATTGTATGCTAAAACATTACCCTCTATTGTAAAGCATTATAATCCACAATGAAAACGGAAAATCATAAGCTTTCTTGTTATGCACAGCCCAACCAAATGTATAACCAACAGCAGAATATAGTCTCACACAGAACGTCGTGAAGTAAATATCATTGACTCCGTCGTTTTAATTTTTGGATCAAGCTCAGCCATCTGCACAGGGGCAGAGGCGGTGCAATAACAACAACCACTGGCATTTGCACGAGGGCAAATTTCACCTTTGGCTGCCTTCCATTGGGCAGCGGACTAAACACAAGCAGCAAAGCGAGATTAAAAAGCGCCAAATACCGGCGGTAGACAGATTTACGCGTTATGGGCCTTAGAGCGGGCGTGGCCAACTTTTTTTTGAATCAATCGATAGGTATTGATGAAAGCAATACATTTCGTTTAAAATTTTTATTCTTTCATCAAAACTGTAGGAGCCACAGTTTTGGACGGTTTGTGGGCGTTAGAGTGGGCGTGGCACATGGCTGAAACAAACTTGCGTAAGAAGCTCAGGAATCTGAACGCCAATTCTCAATAGCCTAGCTCTTTTAGTTTCCGAGATCTCAGCGTTCATCCGGACAGACAGACAGATGGACAGACGGACAGACAGACTTGGCTAGATCGACTCGGCTAGTGATCCTGATCAAGAATATATTTACTTTATGGGGTCGGAAACGCTTCCTTCTCCCTGTTACTTACTTTCCGAAGAATCTAGTATACCCTTTTACTCTACGAGTAACGGGTATAAAAAAGGGAAAGTCTGGTTATATTTAGATATATAGGTGTGATTGATTTAACCTATGTCGTAAAAGCTTCTAAGAACACGCAGGCTTGCTGTACCCCAGTTGTACATCAAAAGTGTTTGCAGTTACTCTAAAACTGTTGTAGGGTTTCAAAACTTGTCTAAGCTTCTCAAACGCATTTTCCTTATAGTTTGGCTGATCGTTCATCTCTTTGCAAACATGACCAAACCATCTGTAGAAGAACAGCTAGCTGCACTTAGGCACAAAAGAACTCTGCTGCAACGAAACATGCAACGAACTTCGAATCGAGCGGTTGCAGACACAGCAATGGATGCTGCACGGCAGAGTGTCACTTGGCCCTTTTGGAATCGCACTTTAGGCAATTGTGTCAAGTTCAACAGCAAATTGAAGAAATAACTTCGAAGAAGATTCTCGCGATCAGTTTGAGGCAGATTTTATAGCAACAAAATCTACGTTTTTAAAACGTGCAAATGTTAGCAATGGCACTGAGGACTCCGTCTTGATAAATTCCACCTGCTTAGGGGCCAGTTCCCATAATCGATTACCTTTTCCCAAACTACCAAAATTTGACAGAAAATATGGCGAGTACAACCGTTTTATTGCAGCCTTCAATCATATGGTTCATGATGATGTCTTACTTTCTGATATTGAAAAGTTTACGTATCTACACGGATGTCTTTCTGGTCCTGCATTGAGCGTAGTGGTTGCATTTCAAGTATCAGAAGAAAATTACAAGAAGGCATTGGAGCGCCTTAAGGAACGATACCATAAAAAAGTGTTGATCTTACTCGAACATGTATCTAGCCTTTTTGCCATCTCTCAAATGAGAAAATCTGATTCTTCATCCCATCACTACTCTCTCTTGGCACCGAACAAAATGCATTTGAAACCATTTTAATTCAGCTCGTTTTGCAAAAAGTTAATTCAGATTCAAAACATGCTTACGATCGAGGTCAGAACTATGAGCAGTTTCCAATTTGGGATAATTTCTACAACATATTAGGTAGGCATTGTCAGTTTCTAAAATGCAGCGCAAAGCCAGGCCAGGAGTTCAAGCAGTATGATAAGCGTTCAGAAAAACGAAATCACCCCCACAAAAAGGCATTCCTAACGGCTAGAGGCAGTTGTATAAAATGCGATTCTACAGATCACAATCTAGGATCGTGCCCTTCGTTCGTTGCACTTCCACATGAGAAGCGACATGCTTGTGTCAAACTGTCTTCATAAGGGCCACATCGCAGCTGACTGTCCTTCGAAATTTCGCTGTAGGACTTGTCGCGGGTTGCACCATTCTTCGTTATATCGCAGGAGTGAAACAAAAGAAACTTCTCAATCAAATGTAGAACAGACAAACGAGCAACCTCGTTGCTCCACACAGGTAGTCGCATGTCATTCTCGTAAATCAAATCGAGCTCTTATCCCAACCGCTATAGCTCTTATCCAGGATAAGTACGGAATGTTCCACCCGGCAAGGGCCTTGCTTGATTCTGGATCGGAAATTAACTTTATCACAGATACTTTGGCCAACAAATTATAACTTCAGCGAAAGCGTCAACATTTTGAAGTTTCTGGTATAGGAGATGTTAGAGCAAAACTTCAGTTCTCAGTCTCGACGACCATACGCTCACGTTTGTCTGCTGACGAATGGTCACTGCAATTGGCTATTACCAAGAAAATAGCATTGACTCAACCCGCCACTCGAATACAATCATCAAAGTGGTCAATCCCTGACGGAATAGATTTGGCTGACCCATTGTTTTTTAAACCACAAGAAATTGACATATTTTTATGCATCCAGGAATTCTTCGAATTGATCACTGGCGGAAAATTATCACTGAGGCCTGGGCTGCCATGCCTACTTAAAACTACACTTGGATGGATTATTGGTGGACAAGTTGTTGATAATCCGCAATCTACGGCGAAGGCTAATGTTCTTATGTGCAAAATCTCGCAGTCCCAACAGCTGGATGAAAATCTAAAAAGGTTTTGGGAAATCGAATCGTTTCCAGAATCATCTCAAAACCAGTACACAACTGAAGAGGAAGAATGTGATCGCCACTTCTGTAAAAACTATGCTTTTCTCGAGAATGGGCAAGTTCAAGTTCGGCTTCCCTTTTCGAAATCTACCCAACAATTGGGAAGTTCAGTGGATATTGCCAAGCAACGATTTTGGAAAATAGAGCGTCGTTTACAACGTTTACCCGATCAAAAAAAATGTATTCTGATTTCATGCAAGAATATATTGATCTGGGGCACATGCAACCTGTAGATAGTTTTGACTCAAATCAACCTCACTATGTAATCCCGCATCACGCTGTACTGCGTCCAAACAGCTCAACAACAAAGTTGCGTGTAGTTTTTGACGCATTTGCGAAGTCGTCCTCAGGAGTATCATTAAATAACATTTTAACGGTTGGACCGACAATTCAGCAAGACCTTATCTTAACCCTGCTTTCATTTAGGTTGTATAGGCATGCTCTAACAGCTGATATAACAAAAATGTATCGGAAATTCGTTGTAGATCCACAGGACCGCAAATTTCAGTTGATTTGGTGGAGGCACAATATTTCTGACCCGTTGAAATTATATCAGTTGAATACTGTCACATATGGGCTTGCTTGTGCACCATTTCTCGCCATCAGAAGTTTGTATTTCATAGCAGAGAAATATAGGAAAGAATTTTCTATAGGATTAGAAATTATATCTAAAGAGATGCATGTCGATGACCTCCTTACAGGTTCTGACTGCATTGAGGATTTAAAATTGAAGATTGATCAAGTTACTGGAATCTTGTCTTGTGCCGGATTGGAGTTAGCCAAATGGAATTTTAGAAAGTTTTATGATAATATCAAAGAACATCGATTCAAGTTAGACAGCAAAGATATCACAAAAACCTTAGGAATGTCGTGGAGGTACCAATTGGATGAATTTTGCTTTCGGTTCGATTTGCCAAAAACTAACGCTATGACGAAAAGCAACATTTTCTCAATTATTGCACGTTTGTATGACATACTTGGCTTGTTAGGACCAGTGGTTATAAGATGCAAAATTTTTGTGCAGGAGCTGTGGATGAGTCATTTGGATTGGGACGAAATACTCCCTCAACAATTATTAGATCGATGGCAATCTATTTATCCTGACTTTCACAATTTAAACCAAATCGCCATACCCCGATATGTAGGATTTCCCCCGAAACATGATTGCGAAATACATGGATTCGCAGATGCTTCACAGCGTGCATACGGCTGTTGTATATATCTGCGCTCAATTCAAAATGGATTAGTAGAATCGCATTTAATCATAGCAAAGTCAAAGGTTCCCCAATTAAAGTCCTTTCTCTTCCACGATTAGAGCTCTGTGCTACATCAATTCTTTGTGATACGTGGAACAAAATAAAACATAAGTTCAGCAACATACAAAAGGTTGTTTTCTGGACAGACTCCAAATTCGTATTACACTGGCTCACTATGCACTCTTCCCAATTAAATTGCTTTGTAGCCAATCGGATCTCAGGAATTCAAACTAAATCATCAAACATTTCTCGGCGTCATGTGCCAGGAAAAGTAAATCCGGCTGACATCATATCTCGTGGATGCAAGGTCAGCGAACTTCAAAATACAAGTTGGTTTATAGGGCCAACCTTTCTTAAGTTGGAAGAACATCTTTGGCCGCAGTCGTTGGACAAAATCGAAACCATAGATGCGGATTTGGAAATAAGAAAAATTTCATCATTCAAATGCACAGAATCTAAAGAAAACATCCTTGAGCAAGTTCTGAATCGAATCTCTTCGTATCATCGTGTTCATCGAGTCACAGCTTACGTTTTGCGGGCGTTTAACAAGATCCCTGCAAGCGAAAACCACTGCATGTCGGAAGCGGTTGAAATGCCAGCAACTGAGTTGCAGCACTCGTTCCTGTTTATTGTAGGACTTATTCAGCATCAAACGTATTGGAAGGAAATTGATTGTTTAAGGAAGGGTAAAGTCCCCAGCGCAGATCTTTAAAGGCTGACACCTTTTCTGTCGGAATCAGCTATAGGAACTCGCACGATGACACTGATTCGTGTTGGCGGGCGTCTAGAAAATGCGCAAATCCCGGTAGAAGCCAAGTTCCCACTTTAATTGCCAAAAGATCACAAATTCACATACAAACTCGTCGAATTTCTTCACCAAACTAACATGGACGCAGGGCCCAAGGCTCTAATCGGAATCCTACGTCTTCAAGTATGGATCGTTAATTCTCGTCGACTGTTTAGCAAAGTGGTGCGCAACTGTGTCCACTGCTATCACTACAAGCATCATTTGCTGGACCAGATCACTTCACTGCTGACCGGTTGTCACTCACAAAACCCTTTGCTGTATCTGGAGTCGACCTGTGTGGTCGATTTCTGACGTCATATCGCAATCACGAAAAGGCTCCATACAAAACATATATGCCCGTCTTCGTTTGCCTTGCCACCAAAGCAGTACGTGTAGAACTAGTATCTGATCTTTCAACTAATACCTTTATACTTTGTTTAAACGGGCGGAGAAGTTCAACGGGCGGAGAAGTTTGCCAAATCGGATATTCTGCGACAACGCAACCAACTTCGCTGGAACCCGCACTCAATCAGAAGAATTTAAAATGAAACTCTTCAGCCAGCAAGCGTGGAAGGACTTACAAATGTTCACCTCATCCAATGGCGTTGAATTTAGCTTCACGCGCACCACATTTTAGCGGCTTGTGGGAGGCGGCGGAAAAGTCCATGAAGCTTTTATTGGTAAAAAACACTGGTCACTCACATCTGACGTACGAGGAACTCCAAACTGTCACTGCAGCAAGTGGCTTTCTCCAAAGGTGAACATAGTCCCGGGACAGCTGGTCATGATCCATGAAGACAGCACTTCACCTCAGCAATGGCCCTTGGGACGCATTACCAATACTTGCTCTGGAGCGGACGGAAGAGTCCGAGTCGTCGATATTAAGACGGCAAAAGGAGTCATTCGTGGTCCAACTCGTAAAGTTGCGCCCCTGAATATCTCACCTGTATATTGAAAGAACGACCGTCCTTCCAACGGGCGGAATATGTTCACGCTTGCCTCTTTATTTTAGTTGAAATTGTATGCTAAAACTATACCCTCTATTGTAAAGTATTATGATCCACAATGAAAACGGTAAATCATAAGCTTTCTTGTTATGCACAGCCCAACCGAATGTATAAACAACAGCAGAATATAGTCTCACACAGAACGTCGTGAAGTAAATATCATTGACCGCCGTTTTAATTTTTTTCAATTGGATCAATTTTGGATCAAGCTCCGCCATCTGCACAGGGGCAGAGGCGGTGCAATAACAACAACCACTGGCATTTGCACGAGGGCAAATTTCACCTTCGCCGGCCTCCCATTAGGCAGCGGACTAAACACAAGCAGCAAAGCGAGATTAAAAAGCGCCACCTATCGGCGGTAGACAGATTTACGCGTTATGGGCGTTAGAGTGGGCGTGGCAAAAATTTTCTTGGATCAATCGATAGGTATTGACGAGACCAATACATTTCAGTTAACATTTTTATTCTATCATTAAAACTGTACGAGCCACAGTTTTGGGCGGCTTGTGGGCGTTAAAGTGGGCGTGGCAAACTTTTTTTGAGGCAATCGATAGGTTTTGATGGGAGCAATACATTTCAGTTAACATTTTTATTCTTTCATCAAAACTGTAGGAGCCACAATTTTGGGCGGTTTATGGGCGTTAGAGTGGGCATGGCACATTGCTGAAATAAACTTGCGCTGCGTAAGGAGCTCACGAATCTGCACGCCAAATCTCAATAGCCTAGCTCTTATAGTTTCCGAGTTCTCAGCGTTCATCCGGACAGACAGACAGACGGACAGACGGACATGGCTAGATCGACTCGGCTAGTGATCCTGATCAAGAATATATTTACTTTATGGGGTCGGAAACGATTCCTTCTGCCTGGTACATACTTCCGACGAATCTAGTATACCCTTGTACTCTACGAGTAACGGGTATAACAAGTAGTTAAGGAGAATTTACATTATAAGGTTATCATAAACAATAGAAATCGTACGATTCATAAAGATAACATCAAATCTTAAACACAGTTTGTTTTAAATTACAGAAAATGAATTCAATAATATTTGTATTATTAATAGTAGCAGCCACGAATTCCAAAATAATGGATTACACGAACCATGATTTTTTACTCTACAAGGATACAAAAGACATTCTTATTTATGACCTGTTTCATATAACTTTTTTAAGTTTATATAAAGACATAATCAAACTCGAATCAACACACATAAACAGTGGGAAATTTCCTATGATTTAGATATTATTAAAATGCTTCTCTTACAAATTTTACCAAGTAGGGCAAAAAGAGGAATCAATGAAATAGGCACCCTTTGGAAATGGATAGCAGGGACTCCCGACCACGATGATTTAATATCGGTCCAAAATAAAATTGATGATTTAATCCAAAATAGTAACAATCAATTTGTTATTATTTCTAAATTACTTAAAGAAATAAAAACCCTATCTGAGAATCTTCAAACAGTTCTTTAAAACCAAGAATTTTCATTCAGAAAACACCGTCTTCGCTTACTCACTTACGATCTGATGAATTTAATGGATACAATTACATTAGAAACAAGGAAGAACGCTATAGTCGAGTACCCCGACTATCAGATACCCGTTACTCAGCTAAAGGGACCAAAGGGAGATTAAAATGCGCCACCTACCGGCGGTAGACAGACTTAAGCGTTATGGGCGTTAGAGTGGGTGTGGCAATTTTTTTTTGGATTAATCGATAGGTATTGACGAAACCAATACATTTCAGTTAAAATTTTTTATCTAGCATGAAAATTGTGGGCGTCACAGGTTTTCGCGGTTTGTGGGCGTTAAAGTGGGCGTGGCAAACTTTTTTTTTGGGTCAATCGATGAGAACAATACATTTCAGTTAAAATTTTTATTCTAGCATCAGAACTGTAGGAGCCACAGTTTTGGGCGGTTTGTGGTCGTTAGAGTGGGCGTGGCACTCTGCTGAAAACAAACTTGCGCTGCGTAAGAAGCTCAGGAATCTGAACGCCAAATCTCAATAGCCGAGCTCCCATAGTTTCCGAGATCTCAGCGTTCATCCGGACGGACAGACAGACGTACAGAAAGACAGACGGACAGACGGACATGGCTAGATCGACTCGGCTAGTGATCCTGATCAAGAATATATATACTTTATGGGGTCGGAAACGCTTCCTTCTGCCTGTTACATACTTTCCGACGAATCTAGTATACCCTATTACTCTACGAGTAACGGGTATAACTATGGTACTTTAAGCCCAGAAAATACTTGTTTAACTATGCTACTAAATGGAGAAAAATCCCTTTGTAATAAGATCAGGGGATATAATAAAAAAATTGATGTAATCCAAGAAGGGGTCATTTTTATAAATGGTTATAATACTGTTAATGATACTCATTTAAATGGGTCATTTTTAATTGTTTTTAATAGTACTACTACAATAAATAATATACCCTACTCTAATCTGGACCATTAGATAACAGAATATATCACTGCTAAACAGTATAATGATTTTTTAGTATCCGAATATCTTATGTCAAATGATTCTGAACTTTCATTCAATAACATTAACATATTATACCCATTTATGTGAGCTGGTAGATTGGACATAGGTTGGCAGTCCTTATCACGCTGCGTTCTAAAATGATATTCGATAGTCCACCACCACCAGCCGAATCAAGAAACAGAGAAGTTGTGAAAGAAAGTCGTTGGTCGAAAAGTAGTAATTTCAGTCGCAAAATCAGTTGAAAAGTCGCGTTAATCAATATCAAAACTTATGTAACTCTTATATGTACAAACTATTATATTCCTAATCTTTATTAATGAACTACAGATAATGTGCAATTATCTTACATGGGGGCTCAACCGTCGAGCAAGTCAAAAATCTGTTGGTGTGAGTGAACGTCGTTTGATTTCGGGGAAAAACCGAACACTTTGAATTTGACATTGCAAAGAATGCAGCCCAGGTGGAAAACAAATCAACCAGAAAATGAAACCAGAAGATTCGCAAAATGCAGCAGCAGTGGTGAATATGAATCATACTTTCTTCTTGCCGCCTGACGAGGAAGATAAGGGAAATAATATCGGGGAGCAAGTTAAGTTAGCTAGTAGTAGTGATTTAACACACGAAGCTGAATTTCAACAGGAGCTGAAATACAACAATAATCGCGAAGAAGTCTACACCAACAACAGCGAGTTGAGCGAAGTGCTAAAACTGCTTGTTACAAAAATTGGGCAAAGTAATTCAAGCAGGACCGTTGTTCCAATTGAGAGCTTCTCTAAAGTTGTCCCCGATGTTGATGGAGTGTCAATTCCAATTAGACAGTGGCTTAAATGTTTCAACGAAAACGCCAGTGCCTACGGGCTAACGTTGAAGCAAAAATATGTGAACGCTTGTATGAAAATGAAGGGAACTGCAATGTTATTCCTGGAGTCCACCACTGTTTCGGACTATGATACCCTCTACGAAGTACTTTTGGACGAATTTGATAAGACGCTGACCAGTGCTGAAGTACACAAGCAGCTTCGAGAGCGAAAGAAAAACGACAACGAGAATTTCCACGAATATGTTTTGCATATGCGTAAGATAGCAGCTCTTGGAATAGTGGAGGATGAGTCGGTGATCCGATATATCGCAGATGGATTAAAGCTTCGTGACGATCTCAAATTCCCCCTACATAGTGCGACAACTTTCAAGGAGCTACGAAGCCGATTTGAAACGATCGAAATGATGACGAAATCCAATTGTTGCGTGGGCATATTAGTGCCCGAGTCCTGACAAGGACTTGGGCCAAGGGAGAGACGTCCGATGTTCAGGCACCATTTGCCGGCATAAGCTACGTCGTATTTGGGTCGTGGGATCTTGGTAAGCCTCTCTCCTCTCCAACATAACGAGAATAAATATTAAAAGTGCCTGGAAAAATAATAATAGTCATCAAGTTCGTCAGTCATCAGTCCACACTCCCCAACAAGCTTAGCTGTCGCTTGATCGCAATACGAACGGGCTGTGTTTTGGCCATATTCCCTCCCCTTCACACATTCGTGTGCCAATGGATCGTCGCGGGCAGCGCAATACGATCCCCTATTGTCAAGGTTGTCCGTCGAAAGTTATGTCATTGTTCTTGACCTACTCCACTCCTCGCGTCAGCACATCCCCTTTGTTAGAGTTCTAGCACACCATAATATTTATGTCGGCGTGTGACGGGATTGAGTAACATAATATTGGCTAATTCATATAGGGATTAATTTAATTGACAATTATTGTATTAGCGGAGAGTATCGACTTTACCACCTGTGAAGGTGCACACATCAGCAAAATGCTGACTATTCACGACTGCAAACGTCGCTCAGAGGCCTCTTGCAACTGTACATACAATTACAAGGCTGATACTCGCCGCTGAAAAACTAACATTTAATTATTATGTATAAAAAAAGGTATAAAAAAGAGAAGTATATCTAAATGATTATAAATATAAAACAATTATTATATATGGATATTATATATTATATATTATATATATTATATATATTGTCTTAACTAGGAAAGTATTAACATTGCCCAAAAACAAATTCTTATCCAGACGGGAGAGGACAATGACCGTTGGAACGGTAGAGATAATGATAGCCTTTTCGGTCTTATTACAGTGGGCAAGTGGAGAAAAATCTAGACGGAAGGTCTCAATATATAAGTATTCCAATTCATTCACTGTTATTGGTAGGGTCGCTTTTGATAACAAGTATAAAATTCTTACGTTAAATTGTGGATCAGTGTCTATTGTTCTTGCTAAAGCTTCTGAGGTAATCATCATCAGCACGGATATATATATATATATGTATGTATAAGAAAAGGAACCGTGTTCCGACAAACTTACCCTCTTTTTAACTCTGGGCGATGAGATCTAGACGCTCCGGATCCTGGGCTTTGGGAGATTTTGTGATTGGTTACTATATATATAAACGTGCAAGACTTGAAGGCGGTTTACAAAAACAAAACACAAAAATTACATTACACAAAAAAAATAACACTATCGCTGTATAGATATGTATGTATGCGTGCATCGTATGCGAGTTCCACTGTGGCGCACGTCAGTTCCAATGCTCGAGCTGGGGCTGGTCGGTGCAGCTCCAATTTCTTGTTTAGCGTATGTAATTGGGTGTTCTGTTTACACTTGCATTCAGAAATGCATGTACTCGCAAATTGTTTGTGATTGTTTTTGGCGATTCACTTTTTGTTTATAATATTGGAGTGCAATTTATTTATTATTATTTTATTGTTTCTATTGTCTTTTCGCTGCTTCACTTCACTGTATTTGCTTGGCTTATGCTCCAATGTGGGTCACCACTTTCTCCAGGACGTGATGTTGGTCGCGGCGTCTCTGAACAGAGCGCTTGTACATCTTATCCACTTTAAGGATCACTATAACCAGTAGTAGTCCAGCTATGAGCTTCAGGGTCTTGTTGACATCTTGAATATCCTTCCTGTGGTCAACGATCTCTACGTGGTTAATCACATTGGCGGTGCTGTCGGCCACTTTGGAAGTTTCGCCGCCCATCTTGGGGTCCTTAGGCCATACACCTGGTTCACTAGTTTTTTTCGTCCTTCAGGATTTGTTGCAGGTTGACTTCCTTTAGAATGTGGTCGATCGCAGGACCAGTAATCAGGACTTTCTCCTGAGTGAAGTTGATCCTAGGGAAATGTCAAGACATCCTTCTGGACATCAGCCTTCTTCCAGTCGTGGTCTGTATTGATGGGAGTTGTACTTTTAGACCACTGTCAGGGAGAGATCAGAACAATTTCTGTCTGACTTCTCTATTTGGCTGGGGTCTTTTATACCGGACTAGAGCTTTCGCTAGCTCCCCATATTGGATGAGTTAACTAAGTGTTCCCACCTAGGGGTAATGATTCTCTATTTCCCCTATTTATGGAGTCAACGGCCGGTTGGTGCACTTTGCCACCTTACTGGAGTACGGTACGTACGATCGTGGTCGTTGTTCTGGCCACGCGACACCCATGAGTTGCCGAATTGTTTTTGCTGACTTGCCCTTACCAATTGGGGTGTGGTTAGTCATTAGGGCCCCTACCCTCAACTTACGACAGCTGTTAATCTTTGTATGGGGAGGGCGTACGTAACACAATATACAGCGCAAGCAAGCAGTGAATCAGAATGACCTAGGTAAAGAAGGAAAACCAGTAAGGCGTTTCGATCAGAAACAAAATCAGAGCAAGAGGCATTGCTTCAATTGCGGCTCAACTAAGCATATGAGAGCCGATTGTAAAGAGGAGACGAAATGCTTTAAATGCAACGGAGGTGGGCATACTTCAAGGAATTGTCCAGGTGAAAAGCCAATTATCGGTGTAATCAGCGAGTCGAGGGAGAAAGTACTAGCAATCAACAAAAAGAGTGTGGCATGCCTAGTAGACACTGGAGCTGATGTGTCGCTTATGCGTATGAGGACCTACAAGGATAAGTTCGCTGAAATCCCCTGCAGAAAAGTTTTGCAAAACTGTACGGGCTCGGAAACATTGCAACCTCCGTGCTGGGTGCACTGAATGTCGACGTGGAGGTAGATGGAATGCAAAAGCTACATAGGTTTCTCATCGTTCCCACACCAAAATTAATGTGAACATCATTATTGGATTCGACTTCTTAAAAAAGTTTACTGTTGTGCTGGAGTATGGAAAATATGGAGATGACACCGTTGCCGAGAATGACCATAATATTTACAATGTGGTGAGTCATGAATTAGAGCTAGACGTTCCAAGCGAATACAAAACTGCAGTCAAGCAAATGGTTGATGACTACAAGCCGTCTGACGTGAAGCTATCCTGCCCTGTAAAGATGACAATCATCCCTAATTGCACCAACATAGCTTCTAGAGAACATCAAGCCGATCTTCAGCAGCAGAAAGGGAAATAATTCGCAAACAGGTGGAGGAATGGGTGCAGCTGGGAATTGTAAGAGAGTCATGTTCAGATGTTGCTAGTAATGTTGTGCTGGCCAAGAAGAAGGATAAGACATACAGACTGGGCATAGATTACCGTATATTAAACACCAAGGTTCTTAAAGATCGATTCCCAGTTCCACTCAAAGACGAAGAGCTTGACAAGATGCAAAATGCGAAACATTTTTCAGTCTTCGATCTCAAAAATGGATTTTTCCGTGTCGAAATTGATGAAGCCAGCCGAAAATACACTGCATTCGTGACCAAAGAGGGTCTATTCGAATTCAACAGAGCACCATTCGGGTATTGCAATTCTCCCGCAGTTTTTGTAAGGTATGTCACTTATATCTTTCAACAGCTGATAAATGCAGGTATTATGGAAATGTACATCGATGACATAGTTGTTTTTGGACAAACAGCCGATGAATGTCTAAGCAACATGGAACGCGTCTTGAAGCAGGCCCAGCAGTACGGTCTTGATATAAAGTGGTCTAAATGCCACTTTCTAAAACAGCGTATCAATTTTCTTGGGTATGAAATAGAAAATGGGTAGATATGGCCAGGAAAAGAGAAGAGCAAGGCAGTCAAAAACTTTCCCATGCCGGTCAACATCAGAGGTATACAGGCATTCCTCGGTCTAACAGGGTATTTTCGGAAGTTTGATAAGGATTACGCCTTTATTGCTAAACCCTTAACGCAGCTGCTAAAAAAGGATGCTGGTTTCAAAATAGAAGGAGAACAGAAACAAGCCGTTGATCGATTGAAAGCAGCACTTATAGAGGAGCCAGACCTGAAGGTTTGGAGTCAAGGCGCCAAAACTCAATTACACGTTGATGCTTCAAAACATGGCTTCGGTGGAACGCTGCCGCAACAACATGCTGGGAAGTGGCACCCCGCTTTTTACTGGAGTACGTGCTTGAGGTAAAGGCAGCTTTTCTAGCAACAAAGAGACTTCGCCATTATTTGCTGGGTATTGAGTTTGACCTGGTAACGGATTGTGCAGCCTTCAAACAGACGATCTCAAAAAAAGATGTCCCTCGAGAAGTTACGCCGTGGTTGATGTACTTGCAAGACTTTACCTTCAACGTGGAGCATCGCGCAGGAACTAGAATGCAACATGTCGACAGCCTTAGTCGTTTCCCTATAATGATCGTGTCATCCGAAGTTAACACGCAGATCAAGAGAGCCCAACAAAATGATGAACATTTAATGGCTGTTCGGTAAATTTTGAAAGATGGACCGTAAGCCGATTATATAATCAAAAACAACTTGATATATAAGCAAGTAAATGGGCAAGAACTTTTAGCTGTACCAAAATGCATGGAGAAAGTGATTATAACAAGTTCGCATAACTTTGGACACATGGGAACGCAGAAGACTATGCATGCAATCCAGCAGGATTTCCACATTTCCCACCTTGAGAAGAAAGTAAAGCAGACTATTTCCTGTATCTATCTAACTATTTTAACTGTATCGAGTGCATCACACATAATCAGAAATTGGGGAAGCAGGACGACTTTTTGCACGCTATAAACAAAGGAGATACTCTCCTTTCAACGCTTCATGTGGATCATCTGGGCTCATTAGACATGACATCAAAAAGCTACCGCTACATTTTTGCAATTGTGGAAGGCTTTTCTAAATGAACTTGGTTGTTTCCCACTAAGTCAACGAACGCAGAGAAGGTTATCAAGCACTTGGAGTCCTGGGTCTCAATATTTGGCAGACCGCAGAGAATCATCAGCGATAAAGGAGCTGCATTTACATCACACTCTTTCAAGGAATTCTGCACAGCGAAAAATATTGATCACATTGAGACTACAGCCGGTGTGCCAAGGGGCAACGGACAAATCGAACGGGTCAACAGAGTACTTATTTCAGTACTCTCAAAAATGTCAGCATCGGAGCCCGCAAAGTGGTTTAAATACACATCACAAGTACAGCAGGCCAGAAATGCACATGTCCACGCATCAAATAGCTTCACGCCATTCGAAGTTATGTTTGGGATGCGAATGAGAAAAAACTCTAGTGCCGAACTCCTTAAGATCCTTGAAGATGAGATGATAATAAATCAACAAGAAGAACGTGACGAAATTTGGAAAGAAACTCGTCACCAAAACGAAAAAGCTCAAGAGATCTACAAGAAGAACTTTGACAAGAAGAGAAAAGGACATCATGGTTATCAGTTGGGTTGCCATCAAGGTAACACAGTTTATAACTATATAAAGTCATACAGGTTAAACGCAACGGGAGGTATGATGTAAAGAACGCAGCCGATTTTGAGGGTCCAGACGTCTACTAGCGCTGACTTCATGAAGCTGTGGCGCTATGCTAGCAACGAGGACGAAGATGAAAACCTTTCAACTGAAGAGGAGGAGGCATCTGGGACAGATTTTTTGCAGGATAGGCGAATGTGAGCTGGTAGATTGAACATAGGTTGGCAGTCCTTATCACGCTGCGTTCTAAAATGATATTCGATAGTCCACCACCAACAGCCGAATGAAGAGACAGAGAAGTTGTGAAAGAAAGACGTTGGTCGAAAAGTAGTAATTTCAGTCGCAAAATCAGTTGAAAAGTCGCGTTACTTAATATCAAAACTTATGTTACTCTTATATGTACAAACTATTATATTCCTAATCTGTATTAATAAACTACAGATAAACACAAATTCCAATAACGTTAATACTGATCATATTAACTTTAATATATGTAATTATCACGCTTGTATTTAAATAAAAAAAATATATAATATTCAAACCAAATTCATATTGAAATAACCCCCGAAAATAATATGTCAGAAAATGAAAATACCACTGAGGATGAAATTATAGTCGAATTGACAAATCATCTAAATTCAGTTTATCCGACCCCCTTACTCAGCGTTCCCACAGAATCCCAATTAGCTCCCCCACTTCAATCGAAGTTCATTATTAAGATTCAATTGCGCCGCAGTCCTCCTAACATAAACTAAGCTGGGTCCAGCTAATGTAAACACACTGCAGCGTAATCCGTTTAGCAATCGAGCAGAGAATTTAATCATCCGATTTCCCGACTCTCTTGAGTCAAACCCTTGACCAGCTCTTAATGAGTTACCCAATTCTCTTAAACCGAGGTTTGTTTATCAGATAATCGGCCCTTGGCCAGGCAGTCCGTTTTTGTATCCGAGTAGATCGGTTCAATAGAAGAAATATTGTGAACAGTAGAATAAAAGTCGGTATTAAGGAAAAGTTTTAAAGTTGTAACTTAGAGAATAAAAAATAAAAATAAATTTTTTAAATTATTCGCAAGTGAAGTAATTAATTTGCACGCGGTACATTCGTCGTACTCCTTTTTGATGCGGTCCCAAACATCTCGGGCTTCCTCGCGTTGAATATTCATTATGGACATGCTAGGAGGGCCCGCTGACGGAGTATTAATTCTTGATTCAGATTCACTAAGTCAGTCTGAGACCTCAGTGAACTTGTTCAGGGCAATTTCGGCTAAGTTAAAACCATTTTGGTGCTAGCACGACTAACCCTTTCTTGGGGAGAAGAAGCGTTAGAACATTCCCTGGACACACCAAAACAATATGAAACAGTTTTAGTTTAGTGGTGTGCTCGCCTTTATTTTTGTCAGAACGGAATGTGTGTGTGGATGTGTTTGGATTTATTGGTGGTAAGATATTCACAAAAAATCTTCCCCAGGCGTGATCGCTAATTGGAATGGTAATTTTGTTAACAGATTTATTCGGACTCTTGAAATAAATCCCTCCAGGTAAAAGTACACCCCAAGGTTAAACGAATATCAAAAAGAAACTTGGTTGGGAAATATGATGCATGTAGATGTAATATATGTATATCAATCTAGTAAGATTGAAAAGCAGCTCAGTTTTTAAGATTGCCTACCTGAATCTATCAGAGCACGAGCTTTGATGTTGGAACCCAGGTGACAAACGTCGATTATGGCGGTCCCAGCAAGACCGATCTATACCCCGTTGCAAAGTATTTTTGCAGAGTGGAATCCGTAGCAACGATAGCCGCGTGAACGGGGGTATTTGGTCTCGATATGGGTGTCGGAGTTGGATTGGAAGGCGCTGGGAGTGAGTTGCCTCGGTGTAGTAGCGTGTAATGGCGGCCGCGGCACGTGAAGCAATTTTGAGTGTTTTCGCAATCACACAGCTGATGTCCTCATGTGAAACAGTTAGGACATAGTTTTTTGTCTGTGTTGTATGCGGACCGCTCATCAACAGACATCCGGAGAAACCCGGGGCATGAGGCCTCTAGGTTTGGGTGCTACTCTTGCCTCATAGGAATTTATTCTTCGAGATGCAGAACGGGTTGTAGATTCTCGGGGCTGAGACTGACTAGAGCATGACGTTAGCACGTCATCTTTGGCTTCTAGTGTCCGGTGACGCATAGCTAGGAAAACATTAAGCTCTTGCCAATTAGGAATATTGGCTTTGTCGTGAAGCGACTGCTCCCATAAGGAAAGCGTGAGCTTTGGATGTTTGGAAAAGCACATGTACACCAGACGACAATCCCAAATTTCAAGCCTCGGATTGTTGATGTAAATGACCGTAAGCAGGTCCCTAAATGTCGGCCAGCGAAGATAATCCCCAGTGAAAACATCTGTATCGCACGGGGGGAGCCGACACCCGGACAAAATATAGGTCTCTGAAGTTTCAGCTTGTGTTTGCGGAGTATGTGGAGGCTGGGAAGTTTGCAATATCTTATCCGCTATCTGAGCACCACACATTTCTTACACGCTGTAGCAGAAGCCGTACTTAGCCCGGAAAATGGGCAAGCTTCCAGTTGCACCATCTCCGGCTGCTACCATGCACGCGGTACATTCGTCGTACTCTTTTTTGATGCGGTCCCAAACATCTGGGGCTTCCTCGCGTTGAATATTCAGTGTGGACATGCTAGTGTAGTATGCACTTATATCGAATATCTACTGTACCAAGAGTACTTGAAACAAACACACTGTAACACTTTGTTGCAGTGTTTATATAAACAAAAGGCTCGGTCAAAAACCCTAAGTGGCCGAAACATGAGTCGATCGGCGCGCTCAAAGAAAGTGCAAGTGTCAGCATTCTGTTGCACACGCCGGCCGCTCAGCCAAACTCAAGTACATACACATGCCCTCGCGCTCCAGCCAAAGAGAGCATAATTAAATACACTTTATATACATAAGATATACATAGCCATCTCTCTGCCGCCCAACTGTAAGCAGCGCAGCTACGAGAATTAGGCTTACTTAGATCCTAAGGCAAATGGTAAAATCAGAAACAACTTGACGTTGGAAGCGGCATAAACGCTGCTCCTGCCATGCAAACCAAATAAATAAAGAATATAACAAAACTACCAAAAAGGTGCGTTATCAATAAATGGATAAAGATTATTAACATTTCCAACACAAGGAGTTTCACACAACATGGCGACCGTGACTTTGGTCCTAAAGGATCTGGACCTGGATCTGGACATGGATCGGGACTTCGAAAAATAAGAAGACAGCAACCAAGGCGACAGCAGCAATCAACAGCAACAAAGACGACAGCAACAACAAAGGCAACAACAGCAAAAACGGCAACAACAACAAGAACAAGAGAAGAAACGCAGTGAGTAGAGTGTGATGTGTGCCAAAAGAAGTGGCGTGGTCAAAGGATTAAAAGCCAGAAAGGCTCATCTACTGAAGCTGCTCAACAGCGGCAAAGCAATACAGTGGAACGACTCGGTAAAAATACATGCCGAAGTCGAATACCTAAAAAATTTGCTATCAGAACGAAAAAATCAGACCACAGCTACAGCCACATCCACCTACCCTGTAATCCAAAATATTTCAAAAAATAAAAACACATTGCCTCCTCCAGATAAAGTTGCCATACCAAAACTAAAGAAGACGTGCCCAGATGACTGCGAGGGACCACTGTGCTCCCCGTTCTGCGAGTACACCTGTGTAGCCAGCACCGGTGCCCCAACATAAAGTACACCTGTGCAGCCAGCACCGGTACCAAGGAAGTGTGAACCGACAGCGCTACCAAGAGCGCATAATTTTTTTATCTTTGCACTGCGTTGCAAAAATTTTTTTAATTGCACTGCGATGCATATTTTATCATTTATATTATAAAAACAATTGTAAAAATTGAGCGACATAAAAGTTGCCCGATTAGAGTATGGCCTGAAAACCATACACAAAATAGGAAGGAAATTATATGTAAAATATGATAATAATTGGTCAAAAAGTAAAAGTAAAGTAAAATCAAAATTAATAATATTAAACTAGTTGTTTATGAATAACATTAACAACATTTACGAATTGATTCAAAAATCCAAAGAATTTGACAGACCAAGATATATTTTAAGAATACCAACCCCAAAGATGGGTTTAATTGATACAAAAACAGTGGATTCCACTGCAAATGTTATTAATAAGGTAGAATCAAACCCCATAGACTTAGAATTAATTCATACATTGCTTATAATAATTGTTGTAATAATGTGCGCAAACTGTTTTTATAAACTTTATAAATTGCACAATAAATGTCTTAAGAAAAAATATATGAGCCAGGCAAATGATCTGGACAAAATTTAAACATTTTGGCACAAACAACATTATTATAAAAATATTGCTGTATTGAAATTTAAAAAAAAAATTAAAGAAAATGGAATAAAATACAAATAAATAAATAAAAACAAATTAATTAAAAATGGCTACGCTAAAAGCAATTGCAAACACATATGATAGGGACATCTACTTTAGAGAAAGAATTCTGCAATTAGTTGCACCAACTTCAGTAAGCATTTACGAGTTAGAAAGCTTATATATTGAAACATTTAATTTAGATGCCTCTCCACTAATTCATTGCACAAGCACCCAAAAGGCAATTATCCTATCAACCATCCCAGGGGTACAGGTTAAATCAGTAGTAGACGAACACCCAATACTAGCTAGAACAATAGTAATGATGGTCTTCAAGAAATAATTCATCTCCACAATATAATGGAATGAAATGAATTATATAAGCAGCTAAATAACATAAAAGTTGACTTTGACAAATCATATAAGTCACTTACTCAAAACAGGCCAATTCAAAAAAAATACCATAAAAAAACATGTGGAAATTCTAGTAAAATGCTTTAATGAAGCACGAATACTAATATATGGCCAGAGGGAAAAATTAAATCAAGATCATTGGTCCCAAGTATCAAAATTTTTGATCAGACTACGATCTAATTTAATATCAATTAAACAAAAGTTTAAGTTGGACATATCGGTACCAACTATACTTAACACTTCCCTAGCAGTTGAAACTGGTGATGAATCGGAATCAACAAAACAAACTGACAGTGACCAAATAGAATCAGAAGACCTTACAGAAACAAATCCTAAAATAGAAGAGCAAGATTTAAATAATCTTACTATTCCAGCTGTTTTAAAGTCAGATCTGGATAATTCTACAGATTCTGATGATAATTCCATAATAGAAAATAAAATAAGAAACAATATCACAATGGCACAATCTAATATTGATTTCATTAACACAGCATCCAAGCTTATACCAGTTTTCGATGGTAAATCTGAAAACTTAACAAGTTTTATGGATGCATTAGAAATAGTAGAATCCATAAAAGGCGAACACGAACAATTAGCAGTTTCAATTATAAAAACAAAGCTAAAAGGTGTCGCCAGAAATCTAATCGGAGATGAAACAACAATAGCTGAAGTAATTTCCAGATTAAAAAACAACGTCAAAGGCGAAACTGTAGAAGTGTTGTCAGCAAAACTGATGAGCCTACAACAACGCAATAAAACTGCCAACCAGTACACACAAGAGGTTGAGCAGATGACGAAATCCTTAGAAGGTGCATTTATAACAGATGGCTTATCCCTAGAGTTAGCCAGACTTTATTCCACTCGGCATGCAGTGAAAGCAATGACAAAAAATTGCCAAATAGATAAGGTAAAAACTATAATGCAAGCCGGTACCTTCAATACAATGAATGAAGCCATATCCAAATTTGTAAGCAGTATCACAGAAGCAACCGGACAGCCAAACACTGTCTTATATTACAAAAATTACCCGCAGCGCGGTGGAAATCGCGGACGAGGTAATAATCGAGGTAATTATAACAATACCAGATATTATCAGAATAACGGATACAATCAAAACAATGGTTATAACAGAAATAACCAAAATAACAATTATAACAGAAACAACAACCGTGGTGGAAACACCAGCGGCGGAAACAGCCGTGGGGGAAACAACAACCACAATAACAATGTTAGAGTGGCACAAACAAATTCGGGAAACTCCCAAACACCTTTAGATACACGCTAGTAAACAACATCAAAATTCACACTTTAAATCTCAGTCAAAATACATTTGTCACTTTCACGAACGTAGCAACAGGAAAAGAATTAGTTCTCTTACTAGACACAGGTGCGGAAATATCCTTATTGAAGGAAAATTCTGATAATTTTCAAAACATTCAAGATAATCACATCATAAACATACAGGGTATAAGTCAGGAAGTTACCAAATCAAAAGGCTTAACTTCTATTGAAATTCAAACTTCTAAGTACATAATTCAACATGATTTCCATATCGTAAATATGCAATTCGCTATTCCATGTGATGGAATACTAGGAATCGACTTTATCAAAAAATACAACTGTCAGTTAGACTTCAAGCCGTCTGAGGACTGGCTTATAATAAGACCAAATAACCTAAAATATCCAATTTATGTTCCAATAGCATACAGTTCTGGCAACAACTCCCTAATTCTGCCAGCAAGATCCCAAGTCGTCCGAAAAATCGAAATAAATTCAGAAGAAGACAGTGTATTAATTCCGAATCAAGAAATTCAGCATGGTATCTATATCGCAAATACCATAGCAACAGTCCAAAATGCATATAAAAGATTACTAAATACTACAAACACAGATAAAGTAGTCTATATCAAAAACATTCATCATGAACCACTTTCAAACTACGACATAGTAAAAACGGACTTAGAAGACAGACAAAAAATTGTATTATCCCAACTTGCAAAAAACTTCCCACCTCAATTCAATAAACAACTTACAGCACAATGCACCCAGTATAGTGATGTGTTCGGACTAGAAACCGAATCGATCACTACCAATAATTTTTATAAACAAAAACTGAGATTAATTGATGATGAACCCGTATATATAACAAATTATAGAAATCCTCATAGTCAACAAGACGAAATTCAAAAAACAAGTACAAAAACTCCTCAGTGATGAAATAGTGGAACCCTCTGTATCACCTTATAATAGCCCACTTCTGTTAGTACCAAAAAAGTCACTTCCAAACTCGGAAAATAAAAAATGGCGATTAGTAATTGACTATCGTCAAATTAATAAAAAACTCTTGTCTGATAAATTTCCACTCCCTAGAATCGATGATATTTTAGATCAATTAGGTGGAGAAAAATATTTCTCATGCCTTGACTTAATGTCAGGTTTTCATCAAATTGAACTGGAAAAAAGTTCACGGGATATAACATCTTTTTCAACAAACAATGGTTCGTACCGCTTCACGCGATTACCATTCGGTTTAAAAATAGCGCCAAACTCTTTTCAAAGAATGATGACTATAGCTTTCTCTGGATTAGAACCTTCACAAGCATTCCTTTATATGGATGACTTAATAGTCATAGGTTGTTCCGAAAAACACATGCTCAAGAACTTAACTGATGTTTTCGAGAAATGTAGGAAACACAACTTGAAGTTACATCCTGAAAAATGTTCATTTTTCATGCATGAAGTCACTTTCTTAGGACATAAATGCACAGATAAAGGAATCTTGCCCGACGACAAAAAATACGACGTCATTCAAAATTATTCAGTCCCACATGTTGCGGACAGCGCTAGAAGATTCGTTGCATTTTGCAATTATTACCGACGTTTTATAAAGAATTTTGCTGAATACTCCCGTCACATAACAAGATTATGTAAGAAAGATGTAAAATTTGAATGGACAACTCAATGTCAAAACGCCTTCGAACATCTTAAATCAGCATTAATAAATCCCACTCTGTTGCAATACCCAGATTTTAGCAAGGAATTTTGCATAATCACAGATGCTAGCAAATACGCTTGTGGAGCAGTCCTAACTCAAAACAAAAATGGACTACAGCTTCCAGTGGCATACGCATCAAGATCCTTTACGAAAGGTGAAAGCGACAAGAGCACCACAGAACAAGAACTAGCAGCCATTCATTGGGCAATAACACACTTCAGACCATATATTTATGGTAGACACTTCACTGTCAAAACAGACCATAGAGCACTGACATACTTATTTTCAATGGTAAATCCAAGTTCCAAACTAACACGAATGAGACTTGAATTAGAGGAATATAATTTTACGGTGGAGTATCTAAAGGGTAAAGACAACTATGTAGCCGATGCGCTCTCCAGAATAACAATCACAGACCTAACAAATATACAAACAAGTAATAAAATTCTGAAAGTCACTACCAGAAACCAAAGTAGACAGAAATCCTGCGCAGGAAAAGATCAAATAGAATTGCATAAGCAACCTATAGAAAAAGCTTCAAAGCCCAACGTATATGAAGTCATAAACAATGATGAAGTACGTAAAGTAGTGACCTTGCATGTAAATAATAAAATGTGTTTATTTAAGCACGGAAAGAAAATTACAGCAAGTTATGATGTTAGCGATTTGTATACTAATGGAACCATTGACTTAGGTCAATTCTTTTAAAGGCTTGAAAAGCAGGCCGGTATTCACGAAGTCAGCCAACTCAAAGTGGCACCATGGGAAAATATCTTTGAACATGTTTCAATTGATAATTTTAAAATGATGGGCAATAATATATTGGAATCATTGAGAGTAGCGCTACTCAACCCGGTGACCGTAATCAAAAATAATAAAGAAAAAGAAGCTATCTTGTCTACATTCCATGATGATCATACTGGCATTACAAAAACCTTGGTCAAGGTCCAGAGACACTATTACTGGAAAAATATGTCCAAAGACATAAAAGAGTACATAAAGAAATGTCCTAAATGCCAAAAGTCGAAAACGACTAAACATACTAAGACCCCACTAACTATAACCGAAACTCCACAAAGAGCTTTTGATATAGTAATTGTAGATACTATTGGTCCACTTCCAAAATCTAATGATGGAAACGAATACGCAGTAACACTCATCTGCGATTTAACTAAGTACCTGGTAGCTATACCTATACCAAATAAAAGTGCAAATACAGTAGCAAAAGCTATATTTTAAGATTTTATTCTAAAGTACGGTCCAATGAAGACGTTCATTACGGACATGGGAACAGAATATAAAAATTCAATTATTGAAGATCTATGTAAATACTTACATATTAAAAACATAACTTCAACTGCACACCACCACCAGACTGTAGGTACCGTGGAGCGAAGCCACAGAACACTAAATGAGTTCATTCGTTCATACATCTCAGTTGACAAAACAGATTGGGATGTATGGCTACGATACTTCGTATATTGTTTTAATACAACCCCATCTATGGCACATGACTATTGTCCATATGAGCTAGTTTTCGGTAAAACTTCAAATCTACCAAAACACTTTAATAGCATAGATAAAATAAAACCACTTTATAATATAGAAGATTATGCTAAGGAATCCAAATTTAGATTAGAACAGGCAATTAAGAGAGCTAGACTAATGCTAGAATCTCATAAGCTAAAACAGAAAATTAGTTACGACAAAACTAGTTTGGATTTCGATTTAAAAATAGGAGATCAGGTTTTATTGAAAAATGAAACAGGACATAAGTTAGATTCGAAATATACAGGTCCTTATAGGGTAGAACAAATAGGAGATAGAGATAACATAACTATAATAAATAACAAAAATAAAAAACAAATAGTACATAAAGATAGATTAAAAATGTTTATTTCATAATTGCATTTAACATGGCCATGTTTAGAAATACTTATGAGTGTAACCATGTTTAGAAATTCTTTTACACTCCATGTTAAAAAATACTTTTTCTTTTAATACATATATTATTCCCAATTCCATTCTCTTTAAAAAAAAAAAAGAAATTTAAAAAAAAAAATTTTTTAAACAAAAATAAATATTCCTTTAAGTAAAATATATTAACAAAATAACTTCATAACATTACGTTATTTTTCAAAAGGAGGGAGATGTAGTATGCACTTATATCGAATATCTACTGTACCAAGAGTACTTGAAACAAACACACTGTAACACTTTGTTGCAGTGTTTATATAAACAAAAGGCTCGGTCAAAAACCCTAAGTGGCCGAAACATGAGTCGATCGGCGCGCTTAAAGAAAGTGCAAGTGTCAGCATTCTGTTGCACACGCCGGCCGCTCAGCCAAACTCAAGTACATACACATGCCCTCGCGCTCCAGCCAAAGAGAGCATAATTAAATACACTTTATATACATAAGATATACATAGCCATCTCTCTGCCGCCCAACTGTAAGCAGCGCAGCTACGAGAATTAGGCTTACTTAGATCCTAAGGCAAATGGTAAAATCAGAAACAACTTGACGTTGGAAGCGGCATAAACGCTGCTCCTGCCATGCAAACCAAATAAATAAAGAATATAACAAAACTACCAAAAAGATGCGTTATCAATAAATGGATAAAGATTATTAACATTTCCAACACAAGGAGTTTCACACAACATGGCGACCGTGACTTTGGTCCTAAAGGATCTGGACCTGGATCTGGACATGGATCGGGACTTCGAAAAATAAGAAGACAGCAACCAAGGCGACAGCAGCAATCAACAGCAACAAAGACGACAGCAACAACAAAGGCAACAACAGCAAAAACGGCAACAACAACAAGAACAAGAGAAGAAACGCAGTGAGTAGAGTGTGATGTGTGCCAAAAGAAGTGGCGTGGTCAAAAGATTAAAAGCCAGAAAGGCTCATCTACTGAAGCTGCTCAACAGCGGCAAAGCAATACAGTGGAACGACTCGGTAAAAATACATGCCGAAGTCGAATACCTAAAAAATTTGCTATCAGAACGAAAAAATCAGACCACAGCTACAGCCACATCCACCTACCCTGTAATCCAAAATATTTCAAAAAATAAAAACACATTGCCTCCTCCAGATAAAGTTGCCATACCAAAACTAAAGAAGACGTGCCCAGATGACTGCGAGGGACCACTGTGCTTCCCGTTCTGCGAGTACACCTGTGTAGCCAGCACCGGTGCCCGAACATGAAGTACACCTGTGCAGCCAGCACCGGTACCAAGGAAGTGTGAACCGACAGCGCTACCAAGAGCGCATAATTTTTTTATCTTTGCACTGCGTTGCAAAAATTTTTTTAATTGCACTGCGATGCATATTTTTTCATTTATATTATAAAACCAATTGTAAAAATTGAGCGACATAAAAGTTGCCTGATTAGAGTATGGCCTGAAAACCATACACAAAATAGGCAGGAAATTATATGTAAAATATGATAATAATTGGTCAAAAAGTAAAAGTAAAGTAAAATCAAAATTAATAATATTAAACTAGTTGTTTATGAATAACATTAACAACATTTACGAATTGATTCAAAAATCCAAAGAATTTGACAGACCAAGATATATTTTAAGAATACCAACCCCAAAGATGGGTTTAATTGATACAAAAACAGTGGATTCCACTGCAAATGTTATTAATAAGGTAGAATCAAACCCCATAGACTTAGAATTAATTCATACATTGCTTATAATAATTGTTGTAATAATGTGCGCAAACTGTTTTTATAAACTTTATAAATTGCACAATAAATGTCTTAAGAAAAAATATATGAGCCAGGCAAATGATCTGGACAAAATTTAAACATTTTGGCACAAACAACATTATTATAAAAATATTGCTGTATTGAAATTAAAAAAAAAAAATTAAAGAAAATGGAATAAATTACAAATAAATAAATAAAAACAAATTAATTAAAAATGGCTACGCTAAAAGCAATTGCAAACACATATGATAGGGACATCTACTTTAGAGAAAGAATTCTGCAATTAGTTGCACCAACTTCAGTAAGCATTTACGAGTTAGAAAACTTATATATTGAAACATTTAATTTAGATGCCTCTCCACTAATTCATTGCACAAGCACCCAAAAGGCAATTGTCCTATCAACCATCTCAGGGGTACAGGTTAAATCAGTAGTAGACGAACACCCAATACTAGGTAGAACAATAGTAATGATGGTCTTCAAGAAATAATTCATCTCCACAATATAATGGAATGGAATGAATTATATAAGCAGCTAAATAACATAAAAGTTGACTTTGACAAATCATATAAGTCACTTACTCAAAACAGGCCAATTCAAAAAAAATACCATAAAAAAACATGTGGAAATTCTAGTAAAATGCTTTAATGAAGCACGAATACTAATATATGGCCAGAGGGAAAAATTAAATCAAGATCATTGGTCCCAAGTATCAAAATTTTTGATCAGACTACGATCTAATTTAATATCAATTAAACAAAAGTTTAAGTTGGACATATCGGTACCAACTATACTTAACACTTCCCTAGCAGTTGAAACTGGTGATGAATCGGAATCAACAAAACAAACTGACAGTGACCAAATAGAATCAGAAGACCTTACAGAAACAAATCCTAAAATAGAAGAGCAAGATTTAAATAATCTTACTATTCCAGCTGTTTTAAAGTCAGATCTGGATAATTCTACAGATTCTGATGATAATTCCATAATAGAAAATAAAATAAGAAACAATATCACAATGGCACAATCTAATATTGATTTCATTAACACAGCATCCAAGCTTATACCAGTTTTCGATGGAAAATCTGAAAACTTAACAAGTTTTATGGATGCATTAGAAATAGTAGAATCCATAAAAGGCGAACACGAACAATTAGCAGTTTCAATTATAAAAACAAAGCTAAAAGGTGTCGCCAGAAATCTAATCGGAGATGAAACAACAATAGCTGAAGTAATTTCCAGATTAAAAAACAACGTCAAAGGCGAAACTGTAGAAGTGTTGTCAGCAAAACTGATGAGCCTACAACAACGCAATAAAACTGCCAACCAGTACACACAAGAGGTTGAGCAGATGACGAAATCCTTAGAAGGTGCACTTATAACAGATGGCTTATCCCTAGAGTTAGCCAGACTTTATTCCACTCGGCATGCAGTGAAAGCAATGACAAAATATTGCCAAATAGATAAGGTAAAAACTATAATGCAAGCCGGTACCTTCAATACAATGAATGAAGCCATATCCAAATTTGTAAGCAGTATCACAGAAGCAACCGGACAGCCAAACACTGTCTTATATTACAAAAATTACCCGCAGCGCGGTGGAAATCGCGGACGAGGTAATAATCGAGGTAATTATAACAATACCAGATATTATCAGAATAACGGATACAATCAAAACAATGGTTATAACAGAAATAACCAAAATAACAATTATAACAGAAACAACAACCGTGGTGGAAACACCAGCGGCGAAAACAGCCGTGGGGGAAACAACAACCACAATAACAATGTTAGAGTGGCACAAACAAATTCGGGAAACTCCCAAACACCTTTAGATACACGACAGTAAACAACATCAAATTCACACTTTAAATCTCAGTCAAAATACATTTGTCACTTTCACGAACGTATCAACAGGAAAAGAATTAGTTCTCTTACTAGACACAGGTGCGGAAATATCCTTATTGAAGGAAAATTCTGATAATTTTCAAAACATTCAAGATAATCACATCATAAACATACAGGGTATAAGTCAGGAAGTTACCAAATCAAAAGGCTTAACTTCTATTGAAATTCAAACTTCTAAGTACATAATTCAACATGATTTCCATATCGTAAATATGCAATTCGCTATTCCATGTGATGGAATACTAGGAATCGACTTTATCAAAAAATACAACTGTCAGTTAGACTTCAAGCCGTCTGAGGACTGGCTTATAATAAGACCAAATAACCTAAAATATCCAATTTATGTTCCAATAGCATACAGTTCTGGCAACAACTCCCTAATTCTGCCAGCAAGATCCCAAGTCGTCCGAAAAATCGAAATAAATTCAGAAGAAGACAGTGTATTAATTCCGAATCAAGAAATTCAGCATGGTATCTATATCGCAAATACCATAGCAACAGTCCAAAATGCATATATAAGATTACTAAATACTACAAACACAGATAAAGTAGTCTATATCAAAAACATTCATCATGAACCACTTTCAAACTACGACATAGTAAAAACGGACTTAGAAGACAGACAAAAAATTGTATTATCCCAACTTGCAAAAAACTTCCCACCTCAATTCAATAAACAACTTACAGCATAATGCACCCAGTATAGTGATGTGTTCGGACTAGAAACCGAATCGATCACTACCAATAATTTTTATAAACAAAAACTGAGATTAATTGATGATGAACCCGTATATATAACAAATTATAGAAATCCTCATAGTCAACAAGACGAAATTCAAAAACAAGTACAAAAACTCATCAGTGATGAAATAGTGGAACCCTCTGTATCACCTTATAATAGCCCACTTCTGTTAGTACCAAAAAAGTCACTTCCAAACTCGGAAAATAAAAAATGGCGATTAGTAATTGACTATCGTCAAATTAATAAAAAACTCTTGTCTGATAAATTTCCACTCCCTAGAATCGATGATATTTTAGATCAATTAGGTGGAGAAAAATATTTCTCATGCCTTGACTTAATGTCAGGTTTTCATCAAATTGAACTGGAAAAAAGTTCACGGGATATAACATCTTTTTCAACAAACAATGGTTCGTACCGCTTCACGCGATTACCATTCGGTTTAAAAATAGCGCCAAACTCTTTTCAAAGAATGATGACTATAGCTTTCTCTGGATTAGAACCTTCGCAAGCATTTCTTTATATGGATGACTTAATAGTCATAGGTTGTTCCGAAAAACACATGCTCAAGAACTTAACTGATGTTTTCGAGAAATGTAGGAAACACAACTTGAAGTTACATCCTGAAAAATGTTCATTTTTCATGCATGAAGTCACTTTCTTAGGACATAAATGCACTGATAAAGGAATCTTTCCCGACGACAAAAAATACCACGTCATTCAAAATTATCCAGTCCCACATGATGCGGACAGCGCTAGAAGATTCGTTGCATTTTGCAATTATTACCGACGTTTTATAAAGAATTTTGCTGAATACTCCCGTCACATAACAAGATTATGTAAGAAAGATGTAAAATTTGAATGGACAACTCAATGTCAAAACGCCTTCGAACATCTTAAATCAGCATTAATAAATCCCACTCTGTTGCAATACCCAGATTTTAGCAAGGAATTTTGCATAATCACAGATGCTAGCAAATACGCTTGTGGAGCAGTCCTAAATCAAAACAAAAATGGACTACAGCTTCCAGTGGCATACGCATCAAGATCCTTTACGAAAGGTGAAAGCAACAAGAGCACCACAGAACAAGAACTAGCAGCCATTCATTGGGCAATAACACACTTCAGACCATATATTTATGGTAGACACTTCACTGTCAAAACAGACCATAGAGCACTGACATACTTATTTTCAATGGTAAATCCAAGTTCCAAACTAACACGAATGAGACTTGAATTAGAGGAATATAATTTTACGGTGGAGTATCTAAAGGGTAAAGACAACTATGTAGCCGATGCGCTCTCCAGAATAACAATCACAGACCTAACAAATATACAAACAAGTAATAAAATTCTGAAAGTCACTACCAGAAACCAAAGTAGACAGAAATCCTGCGCAGGAAAAGATCAAATAGAATTGCATAAGCAACCTATAGAAAAAGCTTCAAAGCCCAACGTATATGAAGTCATAAACAATGATGAAGTACGTAAAGTAGTGACCTTGCATGTAAATAATAAAATGTGTTTATTTAAGCACGGAAAGAAAATTACAGCAAGTTATGATGTTAGCGATTTGTATACTAATGGAACCATTGACTTAGGTCAATTCTTTTAAAGGCTTGAAAAGCAGGCCGGTATTCACAAAGTCAACCAACTCAAAGTGGCACCATGGGAAAATATCTTTGAACATGTTTCAATTGATAATTTTAAAATGATGGGCAATAATATATTGGAATCATTGAGAGTAGCGCTACTCAACCCGGTGACCGTAATCAAAAATAATAAAGAAAAAGAAGCTATCTTGTCTACATTCCATGATGATCCAATACAAGGTGGTCATACAGGCATTACAAAAACCTTGGTCAAGGTCCAGAGACACTATTACTGGAAAAATATGTCCAAAGACATAAAAGAGTACATAAAGAAATGTCCTAAATGCCAAAAGTCGAAAACGACTAAACATACTAAGACCCCACTAACTATAACCGAAACTCCACAAAGAGCTTTTGATATAGTAATTGTAGATACTATTGGTCCACTTCCAAAATCTAATGATGGAAACGAATACGCAGTAACACTCATCTGCGATTTAACTAAGTACCTGGTAGCTATACCTATACCAAATAAAAGTGCAACTACAGTAGCAAAAGCTATATTTGAAGATTTTATTCTAAAGTACGGTCCAATGAAGACGTTCATTACGGACATGGGAACAGAATATAAAAATTCAATTATTGAAGATCTATGTAAATACTTACATATTAAAAACATAACTTCAACTGCACACCACCACCAGACTGTAGGTACCGTGGAGCGAAGCCACAGAACACTAAATGAGTTCATTCGTTCATACATCTCAGTTGACAAAACAGATTGGGATGTATGGCTACGATACTTCGTATATTGTTTTAATACAACCCCATCTATGGCACATGACTATTGTCCATATGAGCTAGTTTTCGGTAAAACTTCAAATCTACCAAAACACTTTAATAGCATAGATAAAATAAAACCACTTTATAATATAGAAGATTATGCTAAGGAATCCAAATTTAGATTAGAACTGGCAATTAAGAGAGCTAGACTAATGCTAGAATCTCATAAGCTAAAACAGAAAATTAGTTACGACAAAACTAGTTTGGATTTCGATTTAAAAATAGGAGATCAGGTTTTATTGAAAAATGAAACAGGACATAAGTTAGATTCGAAATATACAGGTCCTTATAGGGTAGAACAAATAGGAGATAGAGATAACATAACTATAATAAATAACAAAAATAAAAAACAAATAGTACATAAAGATAGATTAAAAATGTTTATTTCATAATTGCATTTAACATGGCCATGTTTAGAAATACTTATGAGTGTAACCATGTTTAGAAATTCTTTTACACTCCATGTTAAAAAATACTTTTTCTTTTAATACATATATTATTCCCAATTCCATTCTCTTTAAAAAAAAAAAAGAAATTTAAAAAAAAAAATTTTTTTAAACAAAAATAAATATTCCTTTAAGTAAAATATATTAACAAAATAACTTCATAACATTACGTTATTTTTCAAAAGGAGGGAGATGTAGTATGCACTTATATCGAATATCTACTGTACCAAGAGTACTTGAAACAAACACACTGTAACACTTTGTTGCAGTGTTTATATAAACAAAAGGCTCGGTCAAAAACCCTAAGTGGCCGAAACATGAGTCGATCGGCGCGCTTAAAGAAAGTGCAAGTGTCAGCATTCTGTTGCACACGCCGGCCGCTCAGCCAAACTCAAGTACATACACATGCCCTCGCACTCCAGCCAAAGAGAGCATAATTAAATACACTTTATATACATAAGATATACATAGCCATCTCTCTGCCGCCCAACTGTAAGCAGCGCAGCTACGAGAGTTAGGCTTACTTAGATCCTAAGGCAAATGGTAAAATCAGAAACAACTTGACGTTGGAAGCGGCATTACCGCTGCTCCATGCAAACCAAATAAATAAAGAATATAACAAAACTACCAAAACATTTCCAACACAAGGAGTTTCACACAACACTAGAAGGGCCCGCTGACTCAGTATTAATTCTTGATTCAGATTCACAGAGTCGATCTGAGACCTCAGTGAACTTGTTCAGGGCATTCTCGGCAGCAGTTAAAACCATTTTGGTGCCAGCACGACTAACCCTTTCTTGGGGAGAAGGAGACTATTGACGGTTTTAGGTGCCAGCGGCTTTTTTTTTCGGACATGGAACAGGCAATAGTGCGTTACAACTTTCTTTGGACACATCAAAACAATATGAAACAGTTTTAGTTTAGTGGTGTGCTCGCCTTTATTTTTGTCAGAACGGAATGTGTGTGTGGATGTGTTTTGATTTATTGGTGGTAAGATATTCACAAAAAATCTTCCCCAGGCTTGATCGCTAATTGGAATGGTAATTTTGTTAACAGATTTATTCGGACTCTTGAAATAAATCTCTCCAGGAAAAAGTTGTAGCAGCACACACATACATATCCCTAAGCATCTTTTCTACATTAAGTTAGGTCACACTATTATTAAACACATACTTACATCCCTGTTACTCTTAAAAAACACTATGCTTGTCTCACTCCCTCATACTGTCTACCCCATACTCTTGTAACATAGGCTAAGCCTGTACAAATCTGTGCAATAAAGATCACTTTTGCTGCGACCGCCTAAGAAGAAACACCTAGAAAGTGCCGTCTACAATTTCAGAAGTGGGATTACCGCGAAAATTTTTTTCTCGCGTCCCTAACTCTGCCTACGAGCAAAATAAAGCAAAAGCTATTAAGTGAGTTATTTAAAATTGTGCGTAATCATGGACACCATCGCTGCAGACGACTACACAGCATCAGAACTTCGATGTTGGCTGGAAAAACTTGGGTTGCCGAAAAGCGGCACCAAGGCAACACTAGCAACGCGGTTGAATGGTGTGCCTCCCGAAGCCCGATGAGATTGTCCAGTGCTGGACCCCAAGGACATGACCGACATTGATGCTAGGCATGAGGAAAGGTCAAATACTGTTGCAAATCAGGGAGCCGATCAGGGCGATGACGGGGCTACATCGCTGGATGCCCAAAACAACGACGAGGCTGCCAACAACAACATGTGCGTTCCAGAAATTTCCATGCAATTGGAATCTCTGAAGCGTCACTTCGAAGTTGTCCAATTGGAAAATGAATTTCTCAAGTTGGAAGTTTCCCGGCGTCAGCCATTAAATAGAGTGACCGCACCTTCGACGAGCAACTTGCCAGAAGTCCAGAACAGTGTTTCCACACCAAATCAAACCAATGTCACCCTATCGGATTTGGGGAATATTGTTGCAGAGGCTTCCACACCTAATACAGCCATTTTTAACAACAACTCTTTGGTGGCCACGGTTAAGGAAATGCTTCCTCCTTTTGACGGTGCCGCTAACAGTAAGATGCCAGTTAACACGTGCATCGCACAGCTCAACGCGATCATAAAAACGTACAAGCTGAGTGAAGACATAACGCGCATGCTGGTTATGTCAAAGTTGAAAGACCGCACTCAAATTTGGTTGCACTCTTCTGAGAACTTTCTGTCCTTGCCAGTCCAGGACCTATTAACTCAACTCGCAGAGGCTTTTCAGTCAAAAGAGAGCAAGATAATGTCCAGACGCAAGTTCCAGGAGCGAAAGTGGCAACCAGCTGAAGACTTTGCTACGTACTTCAACGACAAGACCCTGTTGGCTGCACACATCCGGATAGACGACGAGGAATTAATCGACAGTATCATGGAAGGAATGCCGGATCTCCTTCTACGGCAACAGGCACACATGCACTGTTTTAATTCGTTTGCCCAGCTGTTGCAGGCATTTTCCAAAGTAACATTGCGGAAACCATCTCTCGCATTTGGACGCCACAAAGTCGTTTCCGGAAATCAGGCCGGACCCGCTGTAAGATGCTTCAACTGTAACTCCGTGGGTCACTTCGCGGCCGACTGCCGCAAGCCTAAGCGCGCGTACGGCGCTTGTTACGGTTGTGGAAGCTTGGAGCACCTGATATCTCATTGCAACGAGAAGAAGAACGCAACCAAAAATGAATATGTGAGACCGTTTAAAATTTACTTTAATTCACAGCCTAATCAGTGCCTATTTACAGAATGCCTAATCGATTCTGGGAGTCCAATTAGTTTTACGAAGTTATCCTGCGTTGAAAACATTCTAAGTAGTAATATCATTAACGTTAATGAAAACAATTTATCGCATTACTTTGGCTTGAACCACAGCCCTTTAGATATATATGGAAAGATATCATGTTTTGTTATTATGAATAAAGTAAAGTTTAATTTCGAATTACTAATTGTGGCAAACAAATCGATGGCATATAGCACTGTTTTGGGAAGAGATTTTATGAACATTTGTAACTTTAAGATTGTTAGGGAAAATGATTGTTCTAATGATAGTTTTGCTAATGATCGTTCAAATTATAGTTGTGCTGATGATAGTTTAAATGACAGTGGGGTTGATGATCGCTTACAGGATATTTGTTCAAAAGAAAGTTGTATTGCAAATGATCGCTCAGATGATAGTAATAGTGAGAAGGATAGTAGTTTTAAAATGTATTGCTCAAATGTTGGTCAGATTGGAAACGATTGTGCTACTGAGAGCTGTAAGAAAGATGATTGTCTAAAGGATAGTATTAAGGTTTATTGTGGTTACAAAGAAACGCAAAGTGATTCGTGTAAAATGATAGAGTCAAGTCATTTAAGTGTCCAGCCAAGCGATCATTTCGAGTCAGAAATTATGTCAATTGAATACCCTGATCCAGCCGAATGCAACCTGTTAAATATTAGCGATTAGTGTGAGTTTGCGTTAAGAAAAAAACTGATAGATATTTTTGATAAGTTTTATACGAAACCGGAACGGCCGGAGATCCCCTTAGTAAAATGGGAAATGAAACTGAATTTTGATACAACTAAACCGTTCAATTACCCTCCAAGGCGTCTATCATACGCAGAGAAAAGTCAAGTTCAAAATTTATTAGACGATTACATAAAAAACGGTATTATTCGAGTAAGCGAGTCTGAGTATGCATCACCTATAGTTCTAGTAAAGAAAAAGTCTGGAGAATTAAGAATGTGCGTAGATTACCCTACCCCCTTAATAGATGACCTTATTGATAAACTGTCTGAAAAAACTATTTTTACCAAGTTAGACCTTAAAAATGGGTTCTTTCACGTGCACATGCATGAGGATTCAATTAAGTATACCGCTTTTACAACACCTATGGGTCAGTATGAATGGCTTAGAATGCCGTTTGGTTTGCGAAACGCACCAGCAGTTTTTCAAAGATTTGTGAACAAAATCTTTGCCGATTTGGTTAAAGAAGATAAGGTTTTAATTTATATGGATGATATTTTAATAGCAACGAAAGATAGTAAGAGTCATATGGAGATATTAACGGAGGTATTTAAACGACTGGTAGATAACAAGCTTGAGCTTAGGTTAGACAAGTGTGAATTCCTTCAAAGAGAAATAAAGTATTTAGGATATATAATATCGGGAGAGGGTATTAAACCTGATTCGAAAGGTATGCAAGCAGTAAAAGACTTCCCTGTACCGACAAAAACGCATGACGTTCAAAGTTTTCTTGGACTGTGCTCCTATTTCAGACGCTTTGTCAAAGATTTTTCAACAAAAGCAAAGCCGTTGTATGATCTTGTAAGAAAGGACAGAACGTTCGAATTTGATGCGAAAGGGTTAGAGTGTTTTGAAATATTAAAAGTAAATCTTTTGGAAGCCCCTATTCTGGCCTTATACAATCCAAAAGACCCAACAGAGTTACATTGCGATGCTAGCGCCCTAGGTTTTGGTTCAATTTTAATGCAGAAAAAGGAAGATAGTAAGTTTCACCGCGTATTCTATTTTTCCAAACGCACGACGGATGTGGAGGCGAAGTACCACAGTTTTGAATTAGAAACGCTCGCTGTAGTTTACTCGTTACAACGCTTTAGAATCTATCTTCAAGAAATACGGTTCAAAATAGTTACAGATTGTAGTGCTTTTACCCTGGCGTTAAACAAATAGGAATTATGCCCAAGAATAGCCAGGTGGGCACTTTTTCTTCAAGATTATGACTACACTCTGGAACATAGAGCCGGCAAGCGTATGCAACATGTCGATGCACTTAGCAGGAACACATACTGTCAATCGATTCTAATTCATTTGAAGAAAACTTAGTTATATGTCAAAGTAGAGATCAGAAAATCAAAAGTATAGCTGAGAAACTTCAGGAAACAGAATTAAAGGATTATGAGATGCGGAATGGAATAATTTACAGAAAAAAGGATACGAATGGTCTTTTATTTTATGTGCCAAGCGAAATGGAAAGCCACGTTCTTTTTAGTTACCACGATCAATTAGGACATGTTGGAATAGATAAGATGGTAGAAGTTATCTCAAAAAGTTACTGGTTCCCCAAAGTTCGTGAAAAATGCAAGCGGCACATTAATAATTGTTTGAAATGCATCGCCTATTCTGATAAGTCTGGTAAAGACGAAGGTTTCCTTCACAGCATCCCCAAAGTAAGCATTCCCTTTGATGTCATACACATAGACCACTATGGCCCGGTGGACAAGAGTAGAGCTAACAAACACGTACTGGTGATTATAGACGCATTTACAAAGTTTGTAAGACTTTATCCGGCAAAAACTACAAAGTCTAGGGAAGCAATAGTAGCATTAAAGGACTATTTCAGGTCGTATAGTAGGCCGCGATGCGTGATCTCAGACCGTGGGACATGTTTCACATCTAAAGAATTTCATGACTTCTTAGAGGAAAACGAAGTGAAACACATTAAGATAGCCACTGGATCGCCGCAGGCTAATGGGCAAGTCGAAAGAGTTAATAGAAGCATAGGACCCATGATCGCTAAATTGACTGATCCAGACAGGGGATTGTTCTGGGATACAGTTTTAGAAACAGTTGAACACGCACTTAATAATACGATTCAAAGATCAGTTAGTCAGCATCCAAGTCAAGTCTTATTCGGAGTGTCTCAAAAAGGAAAAGTTATAGATAGCTTAAAAGAGAAATTAGAAGAGTTAAATAAAGATAGAGAAAGTAGGAATTTAGAAGTAATTAGAGAAAAAGCTACTCAGAGCATCGAGAAGCTGCAAGAATACAATAAGTTACGCACAGACCTTAAGAGAAAGATTGCTAAAGAGTACCAGACGGACGATTTAGTAATGATCAAAAACTTCGATTCTCATGTAGGCGTATCCAAAAAACTAATTCCAAAATTCAAAGGCCCTTACAGAGTGACAAAGGTTCTTCGTAATGATAGGTATGTCTTGGAGGATGTTGAAGGTTTTCAACAGTCGAGGCTTCCTTGTAAGGGAGTTTGGGCAGTAGCAAATATACGACCATGGATTAATAATGCAAATAGTTAAGAGATCAGGAGCTCTCTGGTCAGGATGGCCGAATTGTAGCAAGCAGACACACACACACACACACACACATACATATCCCTAAGCATCTGTTCTACATTAAGTTAGGTCACACTATTATTAAACACATACATACATCCCTGTTACTCTTAAGAAACACTATGCTTGTCTCACTCCCTCATACTGTCTACCCCATACTCTTGTAACATAGGCTAAGCCTGTACAAATCTGTGCAATAAAGATCACTTTTGCTGCGACCGCCTAAGAAGAAACACCTAGAAAGTTCCGTCTACAAAGTTTACCCCAAGGTAAAACGAATATCAAAAAGAAATACATTATATATGTATGTAATATATGCAAGTGGCAGAAAATGTATGTACGTATAAATCTGGCTGGCGGGTATGTGTTGTAATTTTTTGATTTTGAGGACTGTATTGGGGCGGAACAGGTATGCAAAAATATTTTAGATGAGGAAACACAGTGCAGGAAAAACACTTTAAAAATTTAGGGGCCGAATTTTGGAGGATCACTTTGAAAATCGGAATTAATTTGCACTGTGAGCTTGGATGTGTATATTTGACACATTTGGATGTATGGATGAAATTAGCTTTGATGTATGTATACATGCGATATGTACTTATGAATTTTGCACAAAAACGAAACTGGATTAAAAATGGCCGCACGATCACAAAAAAAAAAGACGCAAGGAATATTTTTTTTTAATTGCCGTTGTCGGACTAATCGAAATTTTATTTGAGACAAATCATACAGAAAGTCAAACGAAACGGAATGTTAAATGGCTGAATGTTGACCGGCAATTTAAAAAATTTTAATCCACTTCGTACTTATCTTGTGGTTGTTGGAAAAGTTGAAGTCGCTGGAAAATCCGGCTCGTCGGACCACAATGAAGTCGTCGTTGGGGGTCACTTCCTGCTGAAGGCAGCTTGCGGTGGCTCGCTGTGGACGCTGAAACTAAAATACTCGACGATTGCGAAAAAAAGAACTAGGAGAAACTGTTCGGTGACAGCGCGGACCGGCCGGGCGTTTTATTTAGGCGAATTGCGAAATGGAACTGGGCTTAGATACTGGCTTAACATATGCGAGAGGCCCGCTGGAACGCTGGAAGCTGCGGGAGGGAGGGTGGTAGAGCGGCCTAAACGCGGCCTAAGCACACTGGAAGCATTCAAAATGTTCTGAAATACATTTTAATCAACCGAATCGATAGACCAAGTGCAAATCATAATGAACAATTAGAGACGACGAGTCTCCACCTATCGTTGAAGAAGTCGCATGCCTCTAACTTAATATATATATATACGTTTTGTGTTAAAGTGAATTGGTATGCTTAAGAACAGCCGTATTTTGGTGCACGTATTGTTATATATATGTATCCAATATAATATTTTCCAAAGCCCAGGATCCGAAGCATATAAATCTCATCACCAATGATTTATAAAGGGGGTAAATTTGTCGGAACACGGTTTCTTGCTTATAAACATACATATATAAATATTCGTGCAGTTTCCTACAATTTTATAGACTACTATAAACTTTTCAACGGCGAGTATCAGCTTTGTAATTGTATGTGCAATTGCAAGATCGCTCTGAGCGACGTTTGTAGTCGTGAACAGTCAGCATGTTGCTGACGTGTGCACCTTAGTAGGTGGTAAATTCGATACTCTCTCTGAGATTTGGCACACGAAAGTGTGAAGGGGAGGGAATATGGCCGATATTTCTATCGCCTGTCGTTCACTCCTTAGTAACTTCTGCGCGATAGAAAGGCTATAGAAGACATTTTACAAAATCAAAATATACATGTATCGCGTAGAAGTCACTTCTGGAAGATAGATAGACGATAGTACATACTTTACAAAAACAAAAAGGGTCGGCATCGCTAAGAAGTAACCACTGAAACACTTCTGCGCTATAGAAAGACGATAGTATACATTTTACAAAAACAAAAATAGTGGAAAAAACAAGCCATAAAAAGAGGTCGCGGTAATTTTCCGTTACCCTTTTTTTTCTGAAAATTTCTCGGGTCTTCCTTTTGACCCACGCTATTATTTTTCGCCCGAGCTTCATTTCGTTGCACGGTTTGTCTGTGGACAGTGCGGTTTTGTATCAAATTATTAAATATAGCTTCGTTTATTCTAAATGTTTTTAATTGCTTAACATATTTAAATGTCTTTCTCAACAAGGGGTGTGAAATAACGTGCTTATCGTGAGCTGTACTGTTTAACTGCGGAGAAACCCAGTATGCAACGATTCTCAACATATTTCATTGTAAAAGGTAATGTCTTCTAGTTTATTTTTACTTTGACTGAACAAAAAACATTTTTTGTTTCTGTTTCATTTAGAAATTCTTATTAGTAAATTTCTTATGCGGAGCTGGACCTAAGTAACATTGTTCAGAAAAATTTCCTACATGCCTACATGACCGTGTATACAAGCGGACAAAGCCCCAATACAAAACATAAATGCAAAATATGGAAAGTATAAAAAAATATGTTTTTATTTAAAATTTTCCACTTGGGAAAGACTCTTCCAAGTATCTCCTACAAGCATATGTAAAGTCACTTCTCAGTTACTTCCAGAAGGGACTTCGGCGACATAACCAGAAGTTACTTCGGCCATATCGCATTCGGATCGCGGAAGTGACTCCCGTCGGGAAGAAAGGTGCCACTTCGGCGAGTCATTACGGTTTCCCTTGACATATTTGGACTGTGGACGATTTTTAGTTTCTCTTGCCTGTGCCCCTCGACGTACTAGGCTAGTTTTTCAGGTCGTTTGATAGGTTCGAATCCAGAAAAATAAAAATCGGTTGTGGAGCCTGAGGATGATCGGTCAAACCACCAGATTTCCGACGACTGGCAAGGGTAGGTTTTTCGGGGACAGATTTCTTGTCTGGACGCAGCCGGTTTTCGTTTTCATTGACCCAGGAAATGAGACGGGCGTTTTCCACTACCGGGAGTGACCTTATAAAGGTCAAGGAGTTAATGGAACGCCAGCAAGGGCCGCACGAAACCTTTAGCGATTATGTTTCCGATATGCACAACTTGAATTTCAAGCCGAAGCACAAAGTCGCTGAAGACGAATCTGTCGGAATGTTTAACGAATGTTCTTTCTTTATCTTTGTAGCTTAAAACTTCCTTCTAGTCCCGCGAATTCTTCGTCATCTCCTCCCTTGCAGTCCACATCCGATTCCCAATATGCCGACATGGGCTTTGAAAGAGTAAGAGCCGGGTCGGGAACGGGGTTGATCCGCCGATGCTGCAGGAAGTCGCTAAGCATTCAGCTTTCGCTTTGCGGGCGTTCTTTTTTTCCTCCTTCCTACGGAAGCACATTTCTTATTATTTTAGCTTTCTCGCCGCGACTTTGTCCGCCTATTGTGACACTTGTGAGGAGCTGAACAACTTCGCATAAATTGCAGCGGCAATTATTCATGGTGGCCTCCCGGCTACCAGATCGCGGCGAATTAGTGCGTAGTAACGTCTAGGCGGATAAAGAGAAATAGGAGAATGCGAGTTTGGAGAAAGTAAGTTTGGAGAAAGACAGGTTTGAGAACGAGAGGTTGGAGAAGGAGAGTTTGAAGGACGAGAGTTTGGAGAGGGAGAGAGAGTTGAGACTTCGATGGCAGAGTAAGGGTGCCGTGTGCGAAAGGAAATAACCGAACACACCGGACTTTGGACTCTGCCGTGGACTTTGGACCTGGAGAAGTAGTGCCACATCTCAACAGCGGGACGCCGGGCCTGCGTGCTACATGCTACAGGACGACCAACAAAACAGTGCCAAGATATAGGACTTCAGGTGGTGGCCGTGCGTCTAGGGCAAAGGGCCAAACATGATAAGTGGACTTTGGACCTGGAGGGGAGAGTACCAGCAGGCCGTGCGCAAAAGGCGAATAACGGTTCTCAAATGCCGTACAAAAGCCCGCAGAGCTCTGGGAGCTGGATCAGTCCATCACGAGGAGTCAATACATTAAGATAAGTCAGTCATCAAAGCCAAAGAACCAAGTCAACCAGCTGCACGTGAAAAACAATTCAACAACAACAAGTCAAGTCGTCGGAAGGAGCGCCGTGGGAAGCCTACAAAGAGCAAGTTCGCTACCTCGAAACCAAAACCCCGAGTGCCAGAGAACCACGCTATCATCCACAAAGGTCGAGCAGTCGACCAGTTGAGGCATTTAAGAGGCGTTGTCCTGGAGAAGCCCAACGGCTCAGCAAGTCCCGGAACGGCGATCGTCCAAGATCTCATGGGGCAGAGACCACGATACAACCGGAAGGTTGGATGCACGAGCAGAGGTCATCGACAGCGACATCAGTAGACATCACCAACAGCCATGTCACGATTCCCGCGGAGAACTCATTGAGGAGCGCAGGAACGTCTCGGACGTTTAGCAATAGGGGGAGCCTGGGGTGGAACGTTCGTCTCCTCTAGCCTTAAAGCGAAGTGAACAGCTAGGCAGCTTCCTGGCATTAGCCTTGACTGTCAGCGCAAACTGAGCGTAACCCTAGTGGGAGTCTCCGGGTCAGAGCACGGGACAGGCGTTCATTGTCTCGAAGGGCGTTGCCCAGGAGGGCGAGGCACCTGTTAGCCCCAGTCTGAGAACGGTGACGCTTCCATAAACCCGCAAGGCCGATCTCTCTGCGAATTCACGACAAACGGCCTCGAGCCAACGCGTCGGCCAGCGAGCATCGCAGGACGCGAGCAGCCATTGGAGTCAGCGCGTCTCACGATCGACTAAGCTAGCCGCACGAAACTCGTAGCGAGCAGACCAACAAAAATCAGTTCGTTACATTTGGCGTGCAACGTGATGGTCCCAACAGTGAGAGCAACAGGAGCAGAAAGTTAAGTAAATTTGCCGCCTCAAGAAGATGGACTTGGCCGATGTCACACGGAGGCTTAATGTCACCGTGGATGGCAGATTGGACGACATGAGAAAGTCATTGTCGAAGTGTTATTCAGAGACGGAGAACGACCCACAATTCGCCGATATCTGGGCCGAGCTGGAAGCAGCATACCACGACAGAGCTTCGAAAATCTACAAAAGGAGGTCCAACAGAGAGAGGTAAGCGAGGATAGGAAAACAACTACGCTGACCTCGAGACCCATCGAGACAGGCAACGCAAAGGTCGCTAAACAAGTCCGAGAGTGGTCGCGAAGGTTCGACGGTGCGCAAAAACCATTAAAGTTCCTGGAGCACGTTTTTGGATTTGGATATGATTCCCCGAGCGATGCTCGAATTGCTTAAAGGAAGGGCTTTGAACTGGTTATTTGCCAATAACAAACAATGGACAACCTGGGTGGAATTCATAGAAAGCTTTAACACCTAATTTCTGCTGAGAGATTTCTTCACCAGGCTGGCGGATCAGGTCAGGCAACGGAAGCAGGCTACAGAGAGTCGTTCAAGGACTACGGGATCGACATCTAGACGATGGTGAGGCCACTCAATTACTCGCCAAAAGAGACCTTAAGAATTATTAAGGAGAGCTGCACACCAAGTCAAAGGATCTTCTTAATAGCGTACAAGGTGTCGGACTGGGATACGCTAATGATCTTAGCCGACGATTATGAGGAACTGGCAGCAGGCAGCCGAAGCACCACGAGGAGGTCCATGAACACCACCCCAACAGCAACAGAGACAGAAAAAAAATACCTTGCGGAGGCCGCTAAGCAACACACAGAGGCCAGAAGATGCAACCCATATCACAGACCCGAAGGAGGCCTGTCGAAAATGTGGAGGGAACGGACACTGTGCTCGAGGATGTCGAAACCGCCGCAGAGAGGCGAGCGGGGGTCACACGGCACTATCTCTCCAAACTAACTGGGAAGCTAATGGAAGGGGAGCAGCAATTGTCCACTGTGAATAAGCTGGTGGGGGAAGTCAATAACGGAATCGTGGACGGAAACCCCAGTAAATAAACAGTCCGGGACAGCCAGCGGGTATCCTGCAACGAAGCAATACTGATAATGCGAATTTTTCAGCCGCATCTAAATTGTTGCTTTACACGAACCCATACCCAACACAACACCTACCCGTCTACCCTCCCAAAAAAACATCTCACTCCGGGCCGAACTACGGTGTAATACGGACCGTGCTAAGAGTCAGCCTGGCTGGGGCCCGGATCAAAAACTAGCCCAGTCTCAAACGGTGTGCTTAGGGACATGGCGAACCCCTGTTCTAATACCACAAAAAAAAAACACAGAGACGGGAACTTTCAAAAAACCCACGAAAACGCTGAGCACTGGTTTCAACATCCGCACCAGCACGGTCCCGTAAGAAAGCCAGCCGAGAACGCGCCCGCCACGGGCGCTTCTGCGCCTAAAACAGCGGTAGGCGCAGCCAAGGCGCTCGGGCCACCCGCTGGTGCCAATAAATTGACATACGCAGAAAGGCGGACTGCCGCCCAGACTCTGCGCTCTCATAGAAGGAGCAACATTGCCACACCTTCGCCTGAATGGCTAAAGAAAGTGGAATGGGCAAAGAAGGTGCCTCCTCATTTTGGGCAGGATAAGCCCACCCAAAATGGGGCTCAGACGAAAAGGCAGCGATCTCTCCAGACCCGATCTACCAGACCCATCGGCACAGATATACAAGATCCAGCCATCGGTCTCTTTCGCCGAGTCCACCAAAGTCTTACTCGGTCTCATAGGCAGGGGCAATCCGGAGGGCAGGACTCCCAGGAATAAGTGAAAGGCAGTGGAGTCCTAGGTTTCCCTCATATGCCTGCGCATGGTGCGGGAGAAGCCCTTCTGCATGGACGCATGCTGGTACCAGGGCAGCATCAAGGTGTTGGTCTGTGATAGTCAGCGGTCGGCTGACTTATACAAACAGGCGACGAGCAAGCTCGGTGAGATCTACGAAGGGAGCGAACATTGTCGCACTAGACTGGTGTGATGTCCCCAGTAGGCCCCGAGCTCGGATTTGGCTCCCAGCAGCGATCAAGGCGCCGGAGGACATCCACTACTTGCACCTCCCCGCGAAAGACTGGAAAGTCGTCAAGGTGGAGGAGCATGAAGGGGATGTCAACCAGGCGGTGTTGGTCCTTAACAAGGAGTCAGTTGCTCCAGTCAAGACTGCTCGAGGACTGCTGAGCTTCGGGCTTAGTGCAATCCACATTAATGTGTACAAGGGTGACTCCAACGCCGCTGGAAGCTCTGCCGGCAACCCACCCGAGCAGGTGCTTTCTGAGGAGTTGGAGGCACCTGGTGGGACGGAGGATGGCTACTGTACTGATTCGTCGCTGAGCAGAGAGATACGAGCGCTTGGACCGGCAACCGAGGACGTGGATCTCAGCGACACAGAGGTGGCCGACGTCACGGTTGCAGCTGTAGATGTCAATAAGACTTCTACAAATCAATTTACACCACAGTAAAGCTGCGTTTGCTGCACTTTTGCTTCGCCTGACCGAAGGCAGAGCCGACCTAGTCGTGGTAAAGGAACCTTGGGTAGTAGGAGGCAAGGTTGCTGGACTAGAAACAAAGGAATACAAGCTTGTGCTTGACCCCAAAGAAGGTATAACTCGAACCTGCATATTAGCCAAAAGGCATCTTATTATATTTCTGCTTCGCAATTACAGCAACAGAGATAACACCGCAGTAAGCCTGGAGCTGTGGCTCTATAAGAATACTATGGGCTTACTTGGCCTTTGAAAAGGAAAGCCCCCCAGATGCGCTGGTCAGAGGACTGGCAGAGGAATGTGAAAAGCTCAGGAAAGGTTTGGCAATAGACTGTGACGCCAACGCTCATCACACCCACTGGGGTTGCCCAAACAATAACGACAGAGGTGAGTTTCTATTTGATTTTACTTTAAATTCGAACCTGTTCTTATGCAATAGGGGCAATGTCCCTACATTCATAACATAAAGCTTGCCATCGATCATAGATCTAATTTTGATATCAGACTCACTCGTAGGCGCAGTCAAAAACAGAGGCATGCAACACTGCCTTCAAAGTTGCATGCCCCACAGGGAAACCAAGGGGAAGGAAAAAGCCCCCCTGGTGGACCCAACAACTATCAATCCTCAGAACCAACTGCCTAACAGAGCAAAGGCGGAAAATGAAGACCCTAACTGGGAGAACTACAAGCATAAAATAGTCTCTTACAAAAAGGCCATTAGAAGAGCGAAACGAACTGCATGGCAGACCTTCCGCTTTGATATAGAAAAAACGACTGATGCCGCAAGGCTCAGGAAAATACTCTGTAAGACAGCCGCACCTTTGGGCTGTCTTCAGAAGGCAAATGGATCATGGTCAGACTCCAGTAAAGAGTCCTGCTCCTAGACGCTCACTTTCCAGGGAGCCAACAAACAGGTCATCCTTCAGAACGAAGTGCCGGAGAAGAAATCAAAGTATATCTCCTCCTATCAGACCTCAACATGAAATTGTCCATTCAGAGTTTCAAACCATACAAATCGCCGGGACCGGACGGGATAACACCGGCACACATCCATCAAGCAACAACTAGCTATAAGCTGGCTGAAAAAAATCTTCCACTCCATCTACCAAAAGCATGGCAAGAAACGAAAGTGGTTTTCATTCCCAAGACATGGAAGGCCACCTACACCACAGCAAAGGATTTTAGACCAATACGCCTAACATGGTTCCTGCTAAAGAGCTTTGAAAGAATGATAAGCCACTATCGACCAAAGGTAAGTCAACCGAATCCGCGCTACACTTGGTGGAAAGCAGCATCGAGAAATCACTCAGCATCAAGGAATACACACTGATCGCCTTCCTTGACATAGAGGGAGCCTTCAATAATGTGCTTCACATTGCTATAACAGAATCTCTCACAGAACTAGGGGTTGAGCAGCCAATGGTGGGGTTGATCCATAAATTGCTGATAAGCAGAATGGTCACAGCCACACTAGGGACCTCAACCCAGACTAGACTAAACAGAGGCACCCCGCAAGGAGGTGTTCTATCACCCCTTCTGTGGAGTATCGCAGTAAATAAACTACTGCGGATTCTGGAGGGAGGAGGCTGTAAAGAAGTGGCATACGCAGACAATGTCGCTATCATCTTTAATGGAAATATCTACCAACACTTTGCGATCTTATGACTGCTAAACTAAAAATACTATCGGAATGAACAATAGAGAACGGACTTGGGGTAAATCCCTCGAAAACGGAACTTGTCCTATTTACAAATAGATACAAAATCCCACAACTCAACCCACCTATTCTAAACAGATACTTGGGGCTTAAATAAACAAGAGAGAACCAATAAAGCGACCATTGCACCTTACTCCTGTAAAAAAGCAATTGGGCTAAGATGAGGCATGTCCCCTAAAATAGTCAACTGGATATACACAGCGGTAGTCAAGCCAATCCTACTATATGAAGTGGCTCTGTGCTGGACCGCGCTACACAAACAATGCATATTGACTCTTCTAAACAAAGTACAGCGAATGGCGGCTTTGTGTATTAGTGGAGCCCTTCGAACCACCCCGAATGAAGCGCTGAATGCGATCTTGAACCTCCCTAGCCTGGACGTAGCAAGCATGGAAAGGGCCAAATCGGCAGCTATTCGACTGAGGGACACCGGGAAGTGGAAAGGCAAATTTTAAAGCCATGCTAAAATTCTCCAGGATCTATGCAAATCCCGAGAACACAGTCACACCCTTTAAGGCCCTGATTCCAGATGGAGAAGAATGGGAGCAGGGCCGACCGGGCACTACGGACGCAATCTGCTTCTATACAGATGGCTCCAAATTAGAAGGACAAGTTGGCGGAGGTGTATACTTCGAATAATTAAATATCAGGAGACTTCCTTCAGGCTCCCGGACCACTGTAGCGTCTTCCAAGCGGAGGTCCACGTTATAAAGGAATCACTAAACTGTTTAGGGAACATAAGCCTCCAAGGAGGACACATAAATATATATAGTGACAGCCAAGCGGCTATTAAATCGATCTACACGACAAGCACCAACTCCCGAACAATAGCAGACTGTCGCAGATCTCTCCACGAGATGGCTAGTCCGTAAACTATCAGCCTAATATGGGTTCCTGGTCACCGGGATATCGTAGGCCACTGCATAGCGGACGAGTTAGCCAGGCAGGGCAACATCATGCCGCTCCTCCCAGGAGGAGCATGTCGGCATGCCCTTGGCAACTTCCAAGCCAAATATAAAAAACTATTTTAACAAACTAGCCAACACCCATTAGCAAAACGCACCACAGTGTCGTATCTCTCACCAGACATGGCGTGTGATAAACAATAAAAAACCTCGGAACTACTCAAATTCAGCCGCACAGAGTGTGGCATGCTAGTTCGAGCCCTAACAGGCCACTGGCTCGTTGGTAGGAATCCCCTTCATCGACTATCTTACCGAAATATCGGAGATTAATTAACTAGACTCCCAAGATAGCAGATATCGAGAAATAGTGTTCTTAGGTGGGTACACCTAGTTAATCCGATCCATACCGGCAGCCAAGTAAAAGCTCTAGTCTGGTATGAAAGACCTTGGACAATAAGAGAAAAGGGGAGAATCCATTGGGGTGTCTTGCTGACGGAAGCCGGCAACTCCGAGGAAAGTCGACTTTCCCAGGGGCAGTCGTCCACGGAGTCTTCTGCCAGCAGGACTAGCCACCCTATTCAACAGTCCTTGAGGAGGACACAAATAGCAGCTCGAAAGAATCTTATGAGTCGAACCACCGCAGCCATTGTCGTTAAAGAACGTAAAGAGGATCAACAATATGGTCGACATCCGACATACTGTGATGTTTGTGGCCGCCTTACCCGTGATCCCCATGCTTCTAAAAATTGTTCGATAAGGGCGACCGTGTTGATGGTCTTCGAACCGGTCTCCAGGATGACCATAGCTGTCGACACGACGTTTACCCGGTGCCGTTGAGGGAAGGAAGAGAGCGATGGACCCGGTGTCGAGGTGGCTGTGCGCGGCGGAGGGGCGAGCGCTCTGCAAGTTGGAGGATCTTGCCGGCGGAGAAGCGGAACGGAGCAAAGGATTTGGAGTATTCTAGGGCGGGCTTTACCTTCTCCGAATCACGGAACGGAAAGCTTACGAAATTCTTGCCGTTATCGTCGGTCGTTGTCGTCCAGAGAAAGTTTTCCTCACGGGTCAAATCCGAGGCTTTTGCCACTTTTACTGGCAGAACCTCAACCTCTCAAAATTTGGTGAGAAGCCTATCCAGGGACGTGTCAACTGTGTGGGAGATTCGTGTGAAAAAAACGGAAATCTGATTTTCCCTTGGAGCAGGAACGGGTCCTGTTAGGATCCACCCGAAAATGGTTTCTTGTCCGAGGAGAGAGCCACAAATATTCGTGCCGCTTAGGAGAATGGATGGCAGTATGTCGGCCCCGACCAGAATATCTATCTGTGCGCTCTCGTAGAACTTTGGATCCGCTAGTGGCAGTTCGGGAAGATCCTATAGAAACTGTTGCGGAATCGGACGAGATGGAAGGTTTCCAGCTAACTGCGAAAAAACATAGGCATTCGTGTTTATTTGCCAGCTAGGCCTGTTCGAATGGCAGAGTGATAGACCTTTTTGGATTCAGCGGATACTGTCTGGCTTAAGCCTGATACTTGGGCTTGGATTACTTGGTGAGGCAACTTAATTAATTTGAACAGCCGCTCAGAAATAAAAAGTACCTCAGATCCTGAATCTATCAGGGCACGTGCTTTGAAATTCGACCCCAGGTGAAGAATGTCAGTTATGGCGGTGCCCAGCAAGTCGGATCTATACCCCATCGCAAAGTTATTTTGGACTGTGGAGTCCGTGGACCCGGTAGCGGTGGCAACGGGTGTATTAGGCGCTGGGTAGGAGTTGCCTCTGTGTAGCAGGGTGTGATGGCGGCCGCGGAACTAAAAGCAACTATGAGTGCTTTTGCAGTCATTAGCTGATGCCCCGGATTATTTATATAAATGGCAGTAAACAGATCCCTAAAGGTCGGCCAACGCAGATAATCTCCGGTGAAAACCTCGGTATCGCACGGAGGCAGCCGACAGCCGCGATCTGAGCACCACATCTTTTGTAAACGGAATAGCACAGCTCAGTTGGAAAAAAAGTTTTTGGCACACACAAAAAAAACCTGGGAAAGGACCTGGTGTTTCGTGGGGACGTTGACGTTGACGTTGCTTACTCTTGGATGGCTGAGCTGCACGTCAGTTGCCATCTGTCGCCAGGAATGGTGCACAATTGATTCCAAATGTTACCGTCTGCAATTCAAAATCTTGAATGTGCCCTCGCTGTTGCGGAATAAGATGCGTTGGAACCGGGTGTTCTTCGGATCTACCCATATCTGTCGAAACATTTTCTCGATATCGGAACTCTATACGTATTGGAAATCTTTCCACTTCAGGATCTAGATGGTTAGATCGGACTGTAAGACTGGGCCAGCATGAAGGATATAATTTAAACTGGCCCCATTCTCTGAAGGGCTGGAGCCATAGAATATCACACGCAACTTTGTGGTCGTACTTTCTGGCTTGAGAACGGCATGATGCGGAAGGTAATAACTAGCAGAGTTATGGGTAGGAAGGACTTTTCTCATGCGGTTGAGTTCGAGATACTCTTGAAACACGAAGTCATATTTGGTTTTCAGCTGACTGTCCCTTTTTCGTCGTTGCTCGGTTCTTAGGAACTGCGACAACGCGGAGGATCTGGACCGACCTAGGGCGGATTTCACGTTTTCAGGATCACAAAACGGAAGGCTAATTATATACCTGCCGCTATCGTCTCTCGTGGTAGTCGGAAAAAATTGTCATCTCAAGTTACATCTTATGATTTTGCCACTTTTACTGGAAGTTCCTCCACCTCCCACATGTACATTAGACGACTATCCCAAATTTCAAGCCTCGGATTGTTGATGTAAATGGCCGTAAGACCGTGAGCGTGGCGTAAGCAGGTCCCTAAATGTCGGCCAGCGAAGATAATCCCCAATGAAAACATCTGTATCGCACGGAGGGAGCCGACACCCGGACAAAATATAGGTCTGGGAAGTTTCAGCTTGTGTTTGCGGAGTATGCGAGACTTCAGTGAACTTGTTCAGGGCATTTTCGGCAGCAGTTAAAACCATTTTGGTGCCAGCACGACTAACCCTTTCTTGGGGAGAAGGAGACTATTGACGGTTTTAGGTGCCGGCGGCTTTTTTTCGGACATGGAACAGGCGATAGTGCGTTAGAACTTTCTTTGGACACACCAAAACAATATGAAACAGTTTTAGTTTAGTGGTGTGCTCGCCTTTGTTTTTGTCAGAACGGAATGTGTGTGTGGATGTGTTTTGATTTATTGGTGGTAAGATATTCACAAAAAATCTTCCCCAGGCTTGATCGCTAATTGGAATGGTAATATTGTTAACAGATTTATTCGGACTCTTGAAATAAATCTCTTCAGGAAAAAGTACACCCCAAGGTTAAACGAATATCAAAAAGAAATAAATAATATATGTATGTAATATATGTAAGTGGCAATGTATGTACGTATCAATCTGGCTGGCGGGTATGTGTTGTAATTTTTTGATTTTTTGAGGACTGTATTGGGGCGGAACAGGTGTGCAAAAATATTTTAGCTGAGGAAAAACACTTTAAAAATGTAGGGGGCGAGTTTTGGCGGATCACTTTGAAAATCGGAATTAATTTGCACTGTGCGCTTGGAACTATTCACTGAATTTGGATCTCTTTTGGAGATGTGTATATTTGACACATTTGTATGTATGGATGAAATTAGCTTTGATGTATGTATACATGCTGTAACGAACTGATTTTTATGGACTGCTCGCTACGAGATTCGTGCGGCTAGCTCAGTATATTGTGTGTTCGTCCCACCAAATTTATATTAACGTGACCGCCCAGTAGCTCAGTGAGAAAGCACAGAATTCTCGGGTTCGTAGTGGGTTTATTGCGGGTATATTATTACAAATGTCTTGGCAGCTTGGTTGGCCTTGCCTCTTCGCTTGTGGCCTTCGGTACTTCCGACGGTCCTGATCGATTCGACGACCTCTCGCCTTGACGCCTCGGTGCGCCAGTCCTGTAGCTCCCTGAAGATCTTCGCAGCTCCCTGAAGATGCTCACTCGCTGCTCGCTCCTCACGCGTGACTTGGTAACTGCTGGTAACGACTCGGACTCGCGAGGGGGTTCAGCCGTGCGGGCTTAGGGAAGCGTCACCGTTCTCAGACTAGGGTGAACAGAAGCTGCTCTCTCCAGGATCTCTACTTTCGACACACCGCCGCCTGTCCCTTGCTCTGTCCCGGATGGTCCCACTGTGGTTTCTGCTCAGCCCGCGCGGACAGTCAAGGCGGAACGCCAGGAAGCTGTCTCGCGCTTTACTTCTCTTCCACGCCTAGTGTAGGCGAACGTTCCACCCTAGCCTCACCCTTTTGCTTTTGGTCCGGGACGTTTCCGCGGGCTTTTGGTGCTCGGGGCTCGGGCACGCCGCTCCGGGACCTCGCAAGTCGAATCCGTAGGGTTCTCCTGGACAATTCCACTCGAGACCGTACCGATCGACCGCTCTCCCCTCTGGCTTGTTATACTCTCTCCAGGCGTAACGCCAGGACTTTGTGGATAGGGTTAATCGACCGCCTTGACCTTGCCGTGTGACGCCCTCTGGACCTCAGCTACCTGTGTCTCAATTCGGAGATTCCTGGTATCCCAATCCCGAACGTCTTGACGTAGCAATCTTGCTCCTCGTAGGCTCCCACGGCGCTGCTTCTCCGCCGACTTGACTTGCTGTTGCTCCCTTGTAGATTATCTGGTTTTTTGATTGTTCACTTTGGTATCTGATTGATCTTGACGGTTTGACTCCTTGTGATCGACTGATCCAGCTGCCAGCGCTCTCCGGCCTTATATAGGGCCTCCCGGCACTTCGCATATCGACACCGACGGTGCAGCGTTGCCACCTGATCGTTGCGATATTTCCACCTTTGGCCGATATTACCATTTTTGTGTACCCATCGATCGCACTATCGTCTAGTGCCAATCGATCGCCTATCGAGGCGCCCCCTTCCCTGGCTCATGGTGATTTTGCAACCTTCTAGGTAAGTTTTCGCTTCCGGGTGCGGAGAGGACTTCGCATTTGCTTCGGTGCAGGTGAGTATTTTGGTATCATTTGGCTGCTTCCTGTATTAACCCAATGTGAATTTCAGGATGCCGGAGCTGCCATGTATGCTTCTTTCTTTTGGCCCCTGTTTCAGCCGCGTTTCCCGTCCTATGCCGGTTTTAAACTCTGTTTAGTCTCTTTTGTTTAAACTTTATTCGGCCGCTCCTCGAACACTCTCGTGCCCGCAAGCCCCAACCGGACTCGGAACGCGCGCCCCGCTCTCCATACGCGCACGCTGCGCCTGCCGCCCAGGATGCGAGCCTCCTTCACCGCCGGTGCCTCCGCTATCCCTTCGGGCCATTCGTGCTCCGCGATCTCTCGCCGTCACTGGCCCTCCGGCGCCGACACCGTCCGCGACAATTTCGGGCTTGCCACCACCTCGGACACTTCGGGCCCCGAGTGCTGCCGCTTGAGCGGAGGTCGGCCACCTTCCACGGGCTCGGGCCTCACCCAGGGTCCTCGCTCCAGCGGCTCATCTGGCTCCGCGGTTACCGACGCGCTCCCTGTTGGCATTGGCGTCGATGGCCCTGTCCTTGGCGTTGTCAGTCCGGTGCTCGGTGTCGGTGGGGCCCAATGCTCCGGTCTGCCGCTGGTCCTGCGATCCAGCGGGCTTACCCGGGGACCTTTGTGTTCTTAACGTTCTCCTGATGTCCTTTATGTGTTTCATTGCACCTTTGTAGTTGCCCTGTAGTATCCTTGGAGTCGGTTTGTAGTGTCCCTTTCGAATCCTTGGAGGTATCCTTGGAATTTGCTAGTAGTATCCTTTGGGAATCCTTGGAGGTATCTTTGGACTACTTTCGTAGTATCCTTTGGGAATCCTTGGAGGTATCCCTGGACTCCTTTCGTAGCATCCTCTGGGCATCCTTGGAGCTATCCTTGGACTCCTTTCGTAGTATCCTTTGGGCATCCTTGGAGGTATCCTTGGACTCCTTTCGTAGTATCCTTTGGACATCCTTAGAGGTATCCTTGGACTCCTTTCGTAGTATCCTTTGGGCATCCTTGGAGGTATCCTTGGACTCCTTTCGTAGCATCCTCTGGGCATCCTTGGAGGTATCCTTGGACTCTTTTCGTAGTATCCTTTGGGCATCCTTGGAGGTATCCTTGGACTCCTTTCGTAGTATCCTTTGGGCATCCTTGGAGGTAACCTTGTACTTTCAATGTTGTTTTGCGTCTGTTGTGTCTGCTTGCTGTAGCCGTTCGCTTGTGTTTTCCGTTTGTTGCTGTTTCAGCTCGCTTACGTGGATGGTCCGCTCTTTCTTTGTGTTTATGTGTCGTATTTTGCAGATTACTGGTGACGCAAAACCCATGACTTGGTAAGGTCCGTCGTATCTTGAGGCCAATTTTGCTGCGAACCCCTCGGCCGCTTTTGATAAGTGGTATTCCTTGGCCCACACGACGTCACCCACCCTTGGCGTCCATTGCCTCCTCCTTAGGTTATAATGCCTAGCCTGATCCTAAGATGCTTTCTCCAGGTTCCGCCTTACAATCTCGAAGATTTCTCTGAGTTTGATTGCTTTCTCCTCCGGCGTCTCAGTCGGTCGTCCGGTCCCTACGGTTTCTCTGTCGTATAGGGCGCTCGGTAGTCTTGGTTCTCTGCCTTGGGTAATGAACGACGGTGTGTAACCTGTGGATTCTGAAACGCTCGTGTTTACTGCCAGCATGATTTCCGGTCATTATTCGTCCCAGTTTCTTTGGTCCTGCCCTGCGAATTGCGCTATCATTGTTTTCACCGTCCTATTTGCTCTCTCAGTCGGGTTCTCCTGTTGGGTGTATGGTGCTGTGAACTGTGGCTTGGCTCCCATTTCGGTCAGGAAACTCTTGAAAATTTTGCTGGCAAACTGGTCTCCGTTGTCCGTTATGACTATTTTGGAGACCCCATACCTCGCGATTATGTGTTCTTTAAAAGCTTTCTTTAGGGATTCGGCCGTCGCGCTTCGCAGCAGCACCATTTTAGTCCACTTGGAGAACCGGTCTATCAATACCAGCCGCATTTGGTTGCCGTGCTTCGAACGCGCCAGGGGTCCGACGAAGTCCGCACATACCGTAGCCCATGGTTCCTCTGGCACCTGCGTCAGCATTTTCCCAGCTATTTGCATCTGATTCGGCTTGAATCTCATGCATGTCTCGCATCCTCGCACGTGGGCTCGGGCGTCTCTGTGCATTCCTGGCCAGTAATACCGGGCTGCCAGACGTGCTATTGTCTTCCGGCTTCCTACATGGCCAGCCGCCGGTGAGTCGTGGTTCTCCTTCAGCACCGTTTCCCGTAGAGCTTTCGGAACGCACATCTTCCATGTTCCTGTACAGGGTGTTACCCTCCATCACGTAGTCCGGATACTTTTGCGACTGGGTCCTTATCTTTTCGCGCATTTCCAGAATCCAGCTGCATGCTGCAGAAGCTTCCGCCGCCGACGTCTCCTTGATCTTTCGAAGTTTTTCCGGCAGTGGCTGCCTTGACTAAGTGTCTGCCACCACGTTGAGTAGTGCTTTCCTGTACGCTATTTCGAAGTCGTACTGCTGCAACTCCAGGGCCCATCTGGCGATCCTCCCTGAAGGGCTTTCTATGTTGTTGAGCCACTTCAGCACCGTGTGGTCGGTTACTACTTTAAAGTGGTAACCTTCCAGATACGGCTTGAGCTTCCGGATCGCCCAGACGATTGCCAAGCACTCCTTCTCGGTCCTTGAGTAATTCTTCTCAGCCCCGCTGAGCGTTCGGCTTAAGTAAGAGATTACCTTTTCGCCTTGTTCAGTTTCCTGGGTCAAGATTGCCCCGATGCCGTAGTCGCTCGCGTCAGTTTGCAAGATGAATGGTTTGTCGAAAACCGGGCATGCCAGTACGGGGTCTGCGACGAGTCTTGCCTTCACCTCTTTGAACGCCGTCTGATGTTCCTGTGTCCACACCCACTTATTGCCCTTGAGTAGCATATTGTTGAGAGGTTTGACTATTTTTGCGAAGTCAGGTACAAACCGGCGTTACCATGATGCTGCGCCCAAGTACTGTCTGAGCTCTCTTACTGTCGATGGTGGTTCTAGTTTGGCGATGGCTGCTACCTTTTCCGGATCCGTGCCTATTCCTTCGCTAGTCACTCGATGACCAAGATATAACAGCTCTTTCTTGAAAAATTGGTATTTCTCCGGGCTTAACCTCAGATTTGCCTCCTTTAGCCGTCGGAACACTTCCTTTAGGTTGGCCTTGTGTTCTTCCAGCGAGCGCCCGATCACTATGATGTCATCCTGGTAAGCAAATGCGTGCGGCGACATTTCGGGTTGATCACCCGGTCCAGCACCCGTTGAAAGGTCGCAGACGCCGAATGAAGTCCGAATGGCATTACTCTCCATTGGAATAAACCTTTGCCCGGCACTGTAAACGCCGAATACTGCCTGCTGTCTGCTTTCAGTGGGATTTGCCAGTACCTATCCTTTAGGTCCAAGCTGGTGATGTACCGTGCTTCCCTCAATTGGTCGAGAATATAATTTATTCGGGGCATCGGGTGGGCATCCTTAATAGACTTGGCGTTGATTTGCCTAAAGTCGACGCACAGTCTCTATTTGCCCGTCTTTTTTTTAACCATCACGATGGGAGAACTGTATGGGCTTGTTGAGTGTTCTATGTATCCCATTTGGAGAAGCTCGTCCACCTTCGCATTGGCCTCCCCTTGAACTTTCGGATTCTTGGGATAGAATCGCTGCTTTATTGGGTTGTCGTCTTTCATCGTGATCTGATGCTCTGCCATGTTTGCGCTCCCTTCATGCTGCTGAAACTCGATAGCTCTGCCTACAGGAATTTCGTCGTGTCGTCATCTTCGCTTGCCCGTTGTACGACTGCCACCGATAGCTTCTCCTCGAGCCATCCTTTGTGACGATTCCTGGCCGGTATTATCACTTCGTGTCCAGCGCACTTAATCTCGGTACCGACTTGTGTTAGAAAGTTCCATCCTAACACCAATGAATCCACTACCCCTGGTAGTATCAGCAGGCTCATGCTCAGTCGCTTGTTCCCGAACGCGATCTCCACATCCAGCTGCTCATCGATTACGCCCCATCTTCCGTCTTCAAACCTAACTTGCCGTCGTATCCTCGTCGAGATTCCTGGTATCCCAATCCTGAACGTCTCGACGTAGCAATCTTGCTCTTCGTATGCTCGCACGGCGCTGCTTCTCCGCCGACTCGACTTGCTGTTGCTCCCTTGTAGATTATCTGGTTGTTTGATTGTTCACTTTGGTATCTGATTGATCTTGACGGTTTGACTCCTTGTGATCGACTATCCAGCTGCCAGCGCTCTCCGGCCTTACATAGGGCCTCCGGGAACCGTTATTTCCCTTCTGCGCATGGCCCGCTGGATCTCTCCACTCCGGGTCCAAAGTCCGTGCCTCCTGGTTGACCCACTTGTCCTTCACGTACCGCTTCCGATCGATGCTCCGCCCACTGCTACCGTCCCGCTGATTCCCGTGATGCTTGTGGCACGCCTGTGTGCCGCTCCACTGCCGAGATGTGGCACTTCTTCTCCCGGTCCAAAGTTCACGGGAGAGTCTAAAGTCCGGTGGAGTCCGTTATTCGCTTTTGCACAAGGCACTCTTGCCTTGCCCGCGAAGTCTCCATTATCTCTCGATCTCCATCCTTTGTCTCCAAACTCTCTCGCTCTCCATCCTTGGTCTTAAAACTCTCTTGTTCTCCATCCTTGGTCTCCAAACTCTCTCGTTCTCCATCCAAGTCTCCAAACTCTCTTCGCCGCGCCGTAACTACGCGAATTCGCCGCGTATCTGGTTAGCGGCCGGTCATCTGTTGCTGCTTCTACTTGTGGGGAGTTATTCAACTCCTCACATTCCCCCCTACTTCGGGAAACATTTAAACTTGTTCCTACTTTCCGGAGTTTCCTTGCTTATCCTTGCCTTTGAGTCCTTGTGATTCCCGCGGCGCTCCCTCGTTTCTCCCTCGATGCTCCCACGACGCTCTTAACTCTGTTGAGTTTCTACAGCGCTGGTCATCCTCCTCGTAGCAACTTGAATCTCCCGCGCCGATATTTTCCATGACCCCACTGGGACATCGATACTCGTGGGCTATCGATCCCCAGCTCAATGCTCATTGCTGCGTTCTACTCCTTTTATTGGTTCCTCCGCCTGGTCGATGTTTATTCGCTTATCGATACCGACGGTGCGGCGTTGCCACCTGCTTGTTGCGATATTTCCACCTTTACCATTTTCGTGTACCCATCGATCGCACTATCGTCTAGTGCCAATCGATCGCCTATCGAGGCGCCCCCTTCCCTGGCTCATGGGGATTTTGCAACTTTCTAGGTAAGTTTTCGCTTTTCCTCACTCCTTTCTATTTCATCCTTCCTCTCTCCATACGACCGCTCTCGCCTCTCGTCTCTCTCTCTCGCCCTTCAATCGTCCTCAGCCGGCTGATTCTGGCTTCACGCTGGCAACACTCGAGAGCGGGTGCGAGGGCCGCGCTTGACCGTCCTGCTAAGATAAATAAACCAATCGTAAAGTAAACACAAGCTTCCTTTCGAAGCCCAAACTTTTCCGTTCAAAGCCCACAGTATTGCGTTCTAAGTTCAGAACATATTGCGTTCCGATTTTCAATCAAATTGCGTCGGTCAGCATAATTTCATTTCACAACGAGATGCGACAGTTTCAGCATAAGCTTTTATTTTAAACAAAAATTAAAGTTCTGGAAGCTTAAGAAAAGGAAAGCTTCTGGCCGAGGTTGATTGGATAATTTTTAAAACTAAGAGTCAGTCCTATTTTGTCCGAGACCGCGATCGGTTCGAAAGTAATAAATAAGTATCTTGTAAAAGTGACAAGAAAAAAGGTTTAACACCCAGTTTAATAAAATAATAAAACTTTTTTTTTTAAATATTACCAGTGTCGAATTTAATTGGCGCCCAACGTGGGGCTGCTTAATCAAAAGTTCTAAAAAAACAATTTAATGAAAGTTAAAAATTAAATTTAAACAAGGGAGAACGCTATAGTCGAGTACCTCGACTATCAGATACCCGTTACTCAGCTAAATGGAGATATGCAAGCAGCAAAGCGAGATTAAAATGCGCCACCTACCGGCGGTATACAGATTTAAGCGTTATGGGCGTTAGAGTCAGAACTAAGTATCCTCAGGCAGGGACGAATGACAGTTACAGAATACTATAATGAAGTCAATAAAAAAATGACACTACTAATAAACAAAACCATAATGACATACGGAAAGGACAGCGTAATTGCCAAAGAAACAAACAAAACAATAAGGAGCAATGCTTTACGAATTTTTATATCTGGGCTAAATGGATCTTTCTCAGAAACTCTTTTCTCATTAAATCCACCAGATTTACCCAATGCTTTGGCAAAGGTCCAAGAACTAGAATCAAACAATTTCCGTGCTCAATTTGCAAACAGGTTTAATGGATTTAAAAATGAAAATAAATATCAGGGAAACAACTTACGGTTTGATCAAAAAAGACAGAACAATAATACTAATAAAACGGGAAATTATTGGAATAATGACCAGAATTATAATTGGCCACAAAAGGGAAACTTTTGGCAAAACGATAATCATAATAATAATCAAAAGCAACAAGCCGTCGAGCCAATGGATGTTGATCCATCGATTCAACTCCAGAATAAACCTAGTTACAATCGACAGCCGAATAATAATTGGCAGGCAAATAATAATCGAGGTAGATACAATAATAATTATTATCAAAATAATAATCGATCAAATAACTATCGCGCTAATCAAAATAAAGAGCAAACTCAAGCTCAGAAAAGGGAACCAGAAGGAACAGTAAATCAGCCAGCTAATAAAGTAACCAGATTAAACAATATCAACGAAGATCATTTTTTAGACCAGACCCCTACAGGGGAATGCCTTATTTAAATAGGACAGACCGAAAAACCAAGAAGCAGTTAAAGATTTTAATAGATACAGGAGCCACTGCTTGTTATATAAAAAAGGGAATTTTCGAAAACAAAAATGAGTTATCAATATACAAAAAGGTAACTACAGTTCATGGGTATTCAATTATTAGGTATTACCATATTATAAATATATTTGAAACAAGACAATTATTTTATGAAATCGAAGGATTAGAATCCGATCTGCTAATTGGATTTAATTTATTAAGAAAAATTGGAGCTATAATAAATATAGAAAAGGGAGTCTTGGAATATAAAGGGAAAACAGAAAAGTTAAAATATTATGACAATGAGGAAAAAAATGAAATAAGTTTAATTGAAGAAAATAATATTCTTCCGTTAAAAGAATTTATTATAAAAAAATATTTTGATGAAAAAAATAGCGAAAACACAGATTTATTATTTGTGGAAAATAGTGAAAAAAGCTTGGGAATTCAAAATCCTGAGAGTGCCGACGAAGTAAATACCGTCAATAAAAATACAAATATCTTGGGAATTCAAAATCCTGAGAGTGTCGACGAAGTAAATACCGTCAATAAAAATACGAATATCTTGGGAATTCAAAATCCTGAAAGTGCCGACGAAGTAAATACCGTCAAAAATCAAATAAATAAAAATCGTTTGAAATATAAAAATTTCAAGCCCGCCGTCGTTGAGTTATCCGACAAACAACAGATAAACAATATAGGTACTGATCAATTAGACGGACTAAAGGAAAAAATAGTTCTCTATATTGAAAAAGAGCATTCAAAGATAAATATGCAAATTCCTTTTAGAACAGACATAAAGGGGGAAATAAATCTTATTCACGACAGGCCAATATACGGGAAACAATATCCGTACGCTTTTTCTGTCACCGACTTCGTGAACAGCGAAATCAGTAGAATGTTAGCAGAGGAAATTATAAGGCCTAGTCGAAGCCCTTATAATTCACCAGTTCTGGTAGTACCAAAGAAAGGAGAAAATCAAGACGGAAGCCGTAAATTAAGACTCGACATTGACTATAAAAAATTAAATGAAAGTACCATACCTGACAGGTACCCAATGCAAGACCCATCAGTAATTCTATCTAAGCAAGATATTTTTTAACAATAGATTTAGAATCAGGTTTTCATCAGATATTAATGAAAGAATCTGATGTTGAAAAAACATCCTTTTCAATAAATAATGGAAAATACGAATTTTTAAGAATGCCATTAGAACTAACAAATGCACCAAGAATTTTTCAGAGAGCAATGGACGACATCCTAAGAGAACAAATAGGGAAAACATGCCATGTCTACATGGACGACATCATAATATTCTCAAACTCGATTGAACAACAATATAAAGACTTATACAAAATTATAAATATGTTATTAAAGGCAAACATGAAAATCTCTTTAGAAAAATCAAAGTTTTTTAAACGCGAAACCAGTTTTCTAGGATACATCGTATCTTATAACGTTATCAAGACAGACCCAGAAAAAATTTACACCATTATTAAATATCCGCTTCCAAAAAATATTCGGGAACTAAGAAGTTTCTTAGGCTTTACGGGCTGTTATAGAAAATTTGTTTTAAATTACGCCTCTATAGCCAAACCTCTAACAAAATATCTTGGAGGTCATAATGGCAAAATTTCAAAAAGAATGTCAACAAAAATGTTAAGTCAGCTGGATGACCCAGCTATTAAAGCTTTTAACGAGCTGAAAGAAAATCTCATTGCTCAAGTAGAATTAGTTCAACCGGATTATAATAAAAAATTTACGCTGACCACCGACGCCTCGGACGTCGTAATTGGTGCAGTATTATCTCAAGAAGGTAATCCAATTACTTTTATTTCAAAAACCTTGACTAAAACGGAACAAGTTTATGCAACTAATAAGAAGGAACTTTTAGCCATAGTATGGGCTCTTAAAAATCTAAGAAACTACTTATACGGAGTGATTGGAATTGAAATCCAAACCGATCATCAACCGTTATATTTCTATCTCTGATAAAAATCCTAATTTTGAAATGAAACGCTGGTACTCCTTCATAGAAAGTTTCACTCCAAAAGTCATTTATAAGCCAGGTACAACTAATGTAGTTGTAGATGCCTTATCAAGAATTCAGATCAACAACTTAACTGACGGTAACGAATCGGTCTCAGATCAAAACACTCAGCATTCAGCAGAGAATAGTTTTGAGAATGTTCTACAAGAAACCCGTAAACCCTTAAACCAGTTTAAGCAACAATTGCTATTAGCAACGGGGAGGTATACAATACATGAGTCAATTAATATATTCGAAAATACCAGACATATAATAGAATTTGACACTCCCGAAAATTTGATATCAATCTTAAGAAAATATATTCCTCCTAATTTAACGGTAGGTATTCATTGTACTTTAGAGGACTTTTATAGAATTCAAAAACCACTTAAAGATAATTTTGTGAATAAATTTTTGTATACAAAAATATTTGTCCAAGATGTAGAAACTTCTAAGGACAGAGCACTTATAATCGAAGAAACACATCGCAGAGCACACAGGGGACTTGACGAAAATTATAAACAAATCAGTAGATTGTATTATTGGCCAAACTTTCTTACAAAATTAAAAACATACATAAAAAACTGTAAAATTTGCAATGAAAACAAATATAACAGACACCCAATTAAATTTCCAATTGGAGAAGCCCCAATCCCGAATAAAGAAGGCGAAAATTTACACATCGACATACGAGTATATAACGCGCAATGTCTTGCTTTCATAACTTGTATTGACGCTTACTCAAAATTTTTAGTAGTAAAAGAAATCCAAAATAAATTAAATATCGAAATCAAAGTAATGGAACTTCTTCAACAACTTCCACAAGCCAAAGTAATAATGACCGATAATGAACCAAGCTTTACCTCGGCCCAATTTAAATCTTTTGCACAAAGGTGCGGTTTAACTTTACATTACGCAGACCCGAGGCACAGTACCTCAAAAGGACAAGTTGAAAGGGCACATTCTACATTAACAGAATTAGCTCGGTGCTTTAAAGAAGAATTTAATTTAACCGACTATTCCGAAATAGTAATAAGAGCCGGTCAAGAATATAATCAGAGCATTCATTCTACAACGAACCAAAAACCTTTTGACGTACTATATAATAAAATAGAGCACGATAATATTCCTCAAATTTTAAAAAATACACAATAGAAAATGTTAGAAACACATAATGAAAACAGAAAAGAAAAAGTATATCATGTAGGACAGGTAGTTTATTAAAAGAAACACGGGGAAAGAAATAAACTTAAAACTAGATATAAGAAACAAGTAGTTAAAGAAAATTTACCTTACAAAATAATAATCAACCATAGAAATAGAATTATTCACAAAAATAATATAAAATTCTAAAAATGTATATGTTACTATTTTTTTAACTTTTCCTTATTTTATTAACAAAACCAGAAATAACTGACTATACAAGTCACGAGTATCTTTTATTCAAGGACAATAAAGACGTATTGACGTACGATTCATACGCAGAATTATTCCACGTAACTAACTTAAGTTTTTATAAAGAAATAATAAAAATTGGAATCAGATAATATAAAAAGGGATACTAATAAAAGGTCACAATGGGAAATTAAATATGACATAGAAGTAATCGAATTAATTTTATTACAATTAATATCAACTAGATCAAAAAGGGGGATAAATGACATAGGCACTTAAGACTTAAGGGAGAGATGGAGAGGGAGAGCGGACGGCAGTGCGACCGCGCGATATGTAGACATCTGGATAAAACTGCTGCTCGACACTGCCTCCTGAAATTAAACGCCCTTTTGACGTAAACATTCTGCCCCCCCTTGCGAGGACACCCGTAGCAAGAACCTCAGGATAGTGGGCTCAGGAATATGTTGGAAATGTAGATCGGTCGTCCGTATGTAGGAGAGTGTGGTGGTCCTTTCCACACTTGTGGCAGTGATGACCACTGCGGCAGGAGTCCTTGGTATGATTGTGAGTCAAGCAATTGGAGCAGTACTTTTGGATATGTACTTCCTGGAGCCGATTCTGGGGGCTTATATATGATGGACGTTGATGCACTACGAGCAGTACAAACAAGTGGCCCAACGACACCAAGCACGTGCTTTTTACGCGCGGGGCCCTTTTATCAATTTGGGCAAAAATACGAGTTCGCGAGGAAGATACAAAAAACAAATAGAGGCGGGACACAAATGAAAATAAAAGAAGCATCTAAGAATGATGCAAATGAGTTAAAATATTATTTTAATACCGGGATAGAAGTTGAAGTGCAAATTAAATGATAAAGGTTATAATTCTTACATAGAACGCGAAAGGGCTCGTGCAGACAAAAATTAGATGTACATCGTGGCAAATTTAGGGGATAATAATTTCGTGTTAGTCTAACAGGAACATTGAAAGTTAGGCGGCTTACAAGTTCTACAGAATCAATATCTCCTCTTATAAGATTTTGCATAAAAATAGTACCAAGCATTGTTCTACGATTTGCAAGGGTAGGTAAATTAAGCAATAGGTAGGTAGCCTTATGTTTTGATCCCAGTTTAAACTACGAAGGGCAAAAAGAAGAAATTTTTTTTGTACCGACTCAATACGGTCAATATGCACTTGATATTGTGGACTCCAAACCGAAGAACAATATTCCAAAATAGGACGGACAAGGGAGGTAAATAATAATTTGGTTGTATAAGGGTCATCAAATTCTTTTGACCAACGCTTTATAAACCCAAGAACACTCATGGCCTTGCTGACAGTGGACATTATGTGGCAGTCAAATTTAAGTTTTGGGTCCAGAAGAACGCCTAAGTCATTAACTGAATATATACGGTCGAGTGGCGTATTTTGAAGAGAGTAACTAACAAAAGTAGGAGTACCCCTATGAAAAGTCATAACGTTGCATTTAAGGCAGTTCAAATTTAAAAGGTTATACTCACACCATCCCTTAAAACAATCAATATCTGACTGTAAGTTGAAACCCAACGCTATATCATTATGTGATAAACAAAGCTTAACATCATCAGCATACATTAGTACACGAGAGTGTGTTATGATAGAGGGAAGATCGTTAATAAACAAAGTAAACAGCAAAGGGCCCAAATGACTACCCTGCGGCACTCCAGATGTCACATATATCAGTTTTGAGGCAGCGTTCTTGAATATAACCCTCTGAGTCCTACCATTCAAATTACTTGAAATCCAAGTTAATAGATTACATGGAAACCCAAGTTGATTTAATTTGAATAAGAGAAGAGAGTGGTTGACAGAGTCAAAGGCCTTACTAAAATCTGTGTATATAACGTCAGTCTGCATTTTATTCTTAAATCCATTTATTACAATAGATGACAATTCCAGAAGGTTGGTGGTGGTCGATCTTCGCTTAACAAAACCATGCTGACACGGTGATATTAGCGAGGAACATAAATGTTGCAAATGAGAAGTAATAATACGTTCAAATGCTTTAGGAATTGCCGACAATTTAGAAATACCTCTGTAATTCTGGGCATCCGCCTTCGCACCCTTTTTGTGAAGTGGAATGATAAAAGAGTCCTTCAGATAGTAGGAAAAACTGACGATGAAATAGACAAATTAAAAAGTTTAAGAATCGGTTTACATATGGCTGACGCACAAAACTTAAGCACACACCCGGGGAGTCCATCAGGACCGGGAGAATAAGTTGGCGTTGTTTTTTCTAAGTCTCTTACGAGAGAAATTTCCGTTACTTCAGGGGTAAAGATACAATTTGCCTTATTTAAGGGATTAGGGTAGTTAGAATTTGACCAAGCAGCCGAACTATAAGTAGTTTGGAAAAATTGGCAAATAAATCAGCAATTTCAGAATCCGTCGATGCCTCCATTGAGTTAAAACGTACCGATGAAGGCAATGCTGACGACTTACGCTTGGCATTGACAAAGTTATAAAACTGCTTCGGATCATTTGAAAATTCAAATTTACATCGACTTAAATACATAGAATAGCAATGACTATTGAGAACATTAAAATCCGATCGAGCCACCACATATTTCGAAAAATCAGATGGCTTACCCGATTTCTTATACTTTTTATAAGTGTTTGTCTTAAGGTTTTTAAGTTTTGAAGCGCATTGGTAAACCAAGGTGGCCTGTTTGTCTTTGAAGGAAACCTATCAGGAACGCATTCATTAAAAAAGGTATTTAACACTATATAGAAGTGTTCAGTGGCACTTTCAATATCCATACAATTGTACAATTCTGTTCAATTATATTGAGAAATCATGTCGTTAAGTTATTTATAGTTACATTTTCGGAAACATCTCACTTTAGTTTGAGAAACTAAAGGAGAGAGGGTATCAACGCATGGGAGGCAGATTGCCTACTTGCTGTAACGATAATTCTAGAAGACCATCTACAAAATCATGGGCGGATAGAGGTATAGCGACTAGTGAGGCTAGTTAGCCGTAGAAAGTGGTGGCACTTCCGTAGAGGATGGACCTTTAGGCAGACTCACGCATTGATGGCATTGGTAGGTTTTAATACCTCGAGTACGTCTGCCATCCAAGGCGGGGTATGGAACCCAATATTCGGATGGATTATTCTTAGGAGGGACTTTTTGTACGGAAACTTGCGCTGAATAGGACGAAATGATGTGTGGAAATGAGGCGGATACTGGCCTTGGAGGGTCGGATGGAATCGGCGGAGTAGTAGGGCCGCTGTTTCGATGCAGAAATGTGTGATGCCGATCTTGGCAAGTGAGACAGTTGTGAGCGCTTGTGCAATCCCGGAATTGATGGCTGCTTGCAAAGCAATTGGAGCACAACTGCTTCCTTTGAGTATAGGCTAGGCGATCGTCTACCGTTATTTGTAGGAAGCGTGGACATATACGCACGGGGTGGTTCTTCTTCGAACACAGATCGCAGCCTTTGGGTATCGGAACTAGCCTTGTGTTGAAGGAATTTATTTTTGGAAATTCTGCCACTCGATTTGTGTCTTTGGACTGGGCGTGGTGGAGATTGGCAGATAGGAAGCTGTCGACGGCCTCAAGAGTTCGATGGCGCTCCGTCAAATAGGAATCAAGCTCAAGCCACGTAGGAATTTCGGCTTTATTTTAGATGGATTGCTCCCATAATGAGAGAGTGAGCTTTGGTAGTTTTGTCGAGCACATATAAACCAGGATAGGGTCCCAATTCTCAATATTAACACCGTAAAATTTTAAGGAAGTTAAGCAACCTTGAAAAGTGCGTTGAAGTTCCTTTAAGGCTGCTCCCGACTCCTGTGCTATGGATTGCACATTGAAAAGTGTTTTCAGGTGACTGTTCACCTGCAATCGCTTATTTTCGAAACGCTCAGTTAGTTTACTCCAGGCTGAGCGAAAGCCATCATTGGTGAGTGGGGATCTCGAAACTATGGAATGAGCTTCGCCACTTGTTTTCAAATTTAAGTGGTATAATTTTTCAACGGGCGTTAGACTCGGATTGTCTATGTATATTGCCGTGAAAAGGTCCCGGAAAGTCGGCCAGCGAAGATAATCGCCAGAGAAAACCTCTGTGTCGATAGGAGGGAGCCGACAGCCATAAGGTATTTGGGAGGAGCACTTTTGGATTTGTTCCATTTTTATTCTAGCATCAAAACTGTAGGAGCCACAGTTTTGGGCGGTTTGTGGGCGTAAGAGTGGGCGTGGCACATTGCTGAAACAAACTTGCGCTGCGTAAGAAGCTCAGGAATCTGCACGCCAAATCTCAACAGCCTAGCTCCCATAGTTTCCGAGATCTCAGCGTTCATCCGGACGGACAGACAGACGGACAGACGGACATGGCTAGATCGACTCGGCTAGTGATCCTGATCAAGAATATATATACTTTATGGGGTCGGAAACGCTTCCTTCTGCCTGTTACATACTTTCCGACGAATCTAGTATACCCTTTTACTCCACGAGTAACGGGTATAATAAAGAGTGCAAGTCTTAAGGAAAAATGTTCTGACCGGGAATTTTTTACTGCGGCTGAGTTATATTTTACACACAATTGGAATTGAAAATATATTTGAGATATATTTTAGTTGAATAGTAGCACTGAAATATCTTCTGAAATTGTTTCAAGTGTGCAACTGTGGGCAAAGGAAACTGAAATATTGTCGGGCACAAGTAACGGAATTGAAATACATATATTAAATGCCGTTGCGTCGGATAAATCACTTTTGGAATTAGACAATATATCATACAGAAAGTTAGTCGAAATAGGGTGCGAAAAAACTAGCTGTATGACCGGCAATTATTAAGTGGAACTTATCTGGAGCGTTTCAAGGCTTCTGGGACAAAATCAAAGGAAACTCCAGGAGAGGAAGGTCCAAAGATTTTGAAATCCGGTTCGAAGGACCAAAATGTTGGGGCGGGGTGGCTTGATCGGTGGAAATAGTTGAAGCCCCAAGATCCAATGGTACCAAAAACACACGGGAGTACTTTGGGGTTTTTGCGCGACGTGCGTGGATGTTTATTGGATCACTTTGAAAGAATAACTGCTTAAGCCTAACTTAACTTAAGCGCTCCAGAGCAGAGCGGAGACTTAAGGGAGAGATGGAGAGGGAGAGCGGACGGCAGTGCGAGCGCGCGATATGTAGACATCTGGATAAAACTGCTGCTCGACACTGCCTCCTGAAATTAAACGCCCTTTTGATGTAAACGAGAACCAGAAAAACCTATTAGCCAAGAATATTTTTTAACAGAATTAAGAGATCTATTAAATGAATTTCATATTGAATCGGGTCGATCCATTTTAGAAGGGGGAGAGTTATCCAACCCGTGAAACGGTTCCACTTATGGAATTTATAAACAAATTTTTGAATTCAATTTCAGCTATGTTACCCTTGCCTTCAGCGACATTGCCTTTGCCTTTGTTTAAGATTTTGCCTTTGCCACCTACTTCGAGGGCCGCGCTTGACCGTCCTGCTAAGATAAATAAACCAATCGTAAAGTAAACACAAGCTTCCGTTCGAAGCCCAAACTTTTCCGTTCAAAGCCCACAGTATTGCGTTCTAAGTTCAGAACATATTGCGTTCCGATTTTCAATCAAATTGCATCGGTCAGCATAATTTCATTTCACAACGAGATGCGACAGTTTCATCATAAGTTTTTATTTTAAACAAAAATTAAAGTTCTGGAAGCTTAAGAAAAGCTAAGAGCTAAGAGACAGTCCTATTTTGTCCGAGACCGCGAACGGTTCGAAAGTAATAAATAAGTGTCTTGTAAAAGTGATAAGAAAAAAAGGTTTAACACCAACTTTAATAAAATAATACAACTTTTTTTTTTAAATATTACCAGTGACGAATTTAATTTGTGTGCCCCTTTCTTCTGGCACCTGTTTCAGCCGCGTTTCCCGTCCTATGCCGGTTTTCAACTCTGTTTTGTTTCTTTTATTTAAATTTTATTCGGCCGCTCCTCGAACACTCTCGTGCCCGCAAGACCCAAACGGACTCGGAACGCGCGCCCCTCTCTCCATACGCGCAAGCTGCGCCTGCCGATCAGGATGCGAGCCTCCTTCACCGCCGGTGCCTCCGCGATCCCTTCGGGCCATTCGTGCTCCGCGATCTCTCGCCATCGCTGGCCCCCCGGCACCGACACCGTCCGCGACAATTTCGGGCGTGCCACCACCTCGGACACTTCGGGCCCCGAGTGCTGCCGCTTGAGCGGAGGTCGGCCACCTTCCACGGGCTCGAGCCACACCCAGGGTCCTCGCTCCAGCGGCTCATCTGGCTCCGCGGTTACCGTCGCGCTCCGTGTTGGCATTGGCGTCGATGGCCCTGTCCTTGGCGTCGTCAGTCCGGTGCTCGGTGTCGGTGGGGCCCAATGCTCCGGTCTGCCGCGGGTCCTGGGATCCAGCGGGCTCACCCGGGGACCACTCTCCTCCCAGATTCGGGGCTCCCTTTGTGTTCTTAACGTTCTCCTGATGTCCTTTATGTGTTTCATTGCACCTTTGTAGTTGCCCTGTAGTATCCTTGGAGTCGATTTGTAGTATCCCTTTCGAATCCTTGGAGGTATCCTTCGAATTGGCTCGTAGTATCCTTTGGGAATCCTTGGAGGTATCCTTGGACTCCTTTCGTAGTATCCTTTGGGCATCCTTGGAGGTATCCTTGGACTCCTTTTGTAGCATCCTCTGGGCATCCTTGGAGGTATCCTTGGACTCCTTTCGTAGTATTCTTTGGGCATCCTTGGAGGTATCCTTGGACTCCTTTCGTAGTATCCTTTGGGCATCCTTGGAGAAATCCTTGTACTTTCAATGTTGTTTTGCGTCTTTTGTGTCTGCTTGCTGTAGCCGCTCTCTTGTGTTTTCCGTTTGTTGCTGTTTCAGCTCGCTTACGTGGATGGTCCGCTCTTTCTTTGTGTTTATGTGTCGTATCCCAAAGGAAGGCAATTATACAATGCAATCATAAAACTGAACAACAAATTAGACTATGTTTCCCCTGGCAGCCCCACATACTGGCCAACAGACCCCAGGAAAGTTCAAGACCTAATAGACTTTGCGGTGACAAAAAACATTCCCCGCAATATAATAAGCGCCAAAGCGCTTTCGGACCTGTCGTCAGACCATTCGCCAGTGCTAATAACTCTTCTTCAAAGCACAAAAACCACAGATCACCCCCTTAGGCTGACGTCGCACAGAACCAACTGGTTAAAATATAAAAAGTATGTAAGCTCACACATCAAATTAACCCCTCACTTCAACATCGAAGCGGACATCGACTGCTCTACCGATGCTCTTGAAGAAGTATTCGTGGAGGCAGCCACTATCTCAACACCACAAGGCAGGGACGTGCAAGCCATCCACTTCAAAACTAATCTGAAAATTGAACGGTTAGTCCTAGGAAAGAGGCGCCTGCGACGTGCCTGGCAAACCAACAGATCGCCGTCATCAAAACAACGTCTTAAGGAAGCCACTCGCTCACTAAATCGAGCTCTAAAGCAAGAAACAGAAAAGGCACAGCTGCAGTACATTAAAAAACTATCGCCAACCAGTACAAAACATCCTCTGTGGAGGGCTCACCCAAATCTGAGCTCTCCAATCGAAACAGTCACTCCGATAAGAAACTCATCTGGCATCTGGGCCCGCAGCGACGAAGATAGAGCCGAAACTTTTGCGTTACATCTAAGAAACGTCTTCCAGCCGAACCCTGCCACTGGTTCATTTTTCCTACCACAAATCGAATCTGAATCTATTTCCCTACCACCATTGTTTCAGCCAAAGGAGATCGCGAAAGTCATTGGGGAACTGAAACCGAAAAAGGCCCCTGGCGGTGACCAAATAACCCCAAAAATGTTAATTGAACTTCCAAACTCTGCCATTGAGGTTATTTGTAAGCTCTTCAATGGGATTATAACTCTCGGCTACTATCCGAAAAAATGGAAAAAATGTATTATCATTATGATACCGAAGCCCGGAAAAGACCACACAATTCCGTCATCCTACAGACCAATTAGTTTATTATCGTGTCTGTCTAAGCTGTTCGAAAAATGCCTTCTAACTCGCATAACACCATATCTAGGAGCACACAATGTTATCCCTGCTCATCAATTTGGATTTCGTCAAAACCGTGGAACAGTCGAACAAGTTAACAGAATAACATCAGAAATACGCACAGCCTTCCTCGATGTATCTCAAGCCTTCGATCGAGTATGGCTAGATGGCCTCATGCACAAAATCAAAATACACTTACCTGATTACACTCACAAGCTTCTTGAGTCGTATCTATACAACAGGACCTTCGCAGTAAGATGCAATACAACAACATCAGACGACTACATTATCAAAGCTGGAGTCCCGCAAGGAAGCGCGCTAAGGCCTACTCTGTTCCTCCTATACACAGCGGATATTCCCACGAACGAGCAGCTAACAACATCTACGTTCGCTGACGACACCGCAATTTTAAGTCGCTCGAGGTGCCCAGGCCGAGCCACAACACAGCTAGCAAACCACCTCCTCGTAGTAGAGAGGTGGCTATCTGATTGGCGGATTAAAATAAATAAACAAAAATGTAAACACATAACGTTTACTCTCAACAGGCAAACATGCCCTCCACTGTTATTGAATAATACGCAGATTCCCCAAGTCAACGATGTAACGTATCTCGGCGTGCACCTTGACAGACGACTAACCTGGAGAAGACACATCGAACGCAAGAAAGTACATCTAAAACTAAAGGCCAGCAGCTTCCACTGGATTCTTAACGCTCGTTCGCCCCTGCGTCTGGACTGCAAGGTTTTGCTCTACAACTCCACTCTCATATGGCTCCCAGCTATGGGGGAACGCCAGCAGAAGCAACATAGACATTATACAGCGCGTTCAATCGAAAATCCTGCGAACTATCACTGGGGCACCATGGTATATTCGCAACCAAAACGTCCACAGGGACCTAAGCATTCTTACCGTAAAAGATGAAATAGACAAACAAAAAGCGTCCTACAACGAAAAACTCTCTGTGCACCCCAATCGCCTCGCAAGAGGCTTGACTTGGGTTTCCAGCCGATCCCGTCTACAACGCAACGACCTGCCAAGCCAGCAATAACTTTCGGGCCCCTTTAGCACAACATCAGTCATATGACTGTGAGTTAGATTAATTAGTCTAAGATTTGATACACTTATTGTTAGTATCCAAAGGGAGAAGATTCAATAAATAAATAGCAAAGCATTTAAAAAAAAAAAAAAAAAAAATGTGTCGTATTTTGCAGATTACTGGTGACGCAAAACCCATGACTTGGTAAGGTCCGTCGTGTCTTGGGGCCAATTTTGCTGCTCCATCACGTAGTACGGATACCTTTGCGACTGGGTCCTTATCTTTTCGCGCATTTCCAGAATCCAGCTGCATGCTGCAGAAGCTTCCGCTGCCGACGTCTCCTTGATCCCTCGAAGTTATTCCGGCAGTGGCTGCCTTGACAAAGCGTCTGCCACCACGTTGAGTAGTCCTTTCCTGTACGCTTTTTCGAAGTCGTACTGCTGCAACTCCAGGGCCCATCTGGCGATCCTCCCTGAAGGGCTTTCTATGCTGTTGAGCCACTTCAGCGCCGTGTGGTCGGTTACTACTTTAAAGTGGTAACCTTCCAAATACGGCTTGAGCTTCCGGATCGCCCAGACGATTGCCAAGCACTCCTTCTCGGTCGTTGAGTAATTCTTCTCAGCCCCGTTGAGCGTTCGGCTTGAGTAAGAGATTACCTTTTCGCCTCGTTCAGTTTCTTGGGTCAAGATTGCCCCGATGCCGTAGTCGCTCGCGTCAGTTTGCAAGATGAATGGTTTGTCGAAAACCGGGCATGCCAGTACGGGGTCTGCGACGAGTCTTGCCTTCACCTGATGACGCCGTCTGATGTTCCTGTGTCCACACCCACTTATTGCCCTTGCGTAGCATATCGTTGAGAGGTTTGACTATTTTTGCGAAGTCAGGTACAAACCGGCGGTACCATGATGCTACGCCCAGGTACTGTCTGAGCTCTCTTACTGTCGATGGTGGTTCTGGTTTGGCGATGGCTGCTACCTTTTCCGGATCCGTGCCTATTCCTTCGCTAGTCACTCGATGACCAAGATATAACAGCTCTTTCTTGAAAAATTGGCATTTCTCCGGGTTTAACCTCCTTTAGCCGTCGGAACACTTCCTTTAGGTTGGCCTTGTGTTCTTCCAGCGAGCGCCCGATCACTATGATGTCATCCTGGTAAGCAAATGCGTGCGGCGACATTTCGGGTTGATCGCCCGGTCCAGCACCCGTTGAATGGTCGCAGACGCCGAATGAAGTCCGAATGACATTACTCTCCATTGGAATAAACCTTTCCCCGGCACTGTAAACGCCGAATACTGCCTGCTGTCTGCTTTCAGTGGGATTTGCCAGTACCCATCCTTTAGGTCCAAGCTGGTGATGTACCGTGCTTCCCTCAGTTGGTCGAGAATATAATTTTTTCGGGGCATCGGGTAGGCATCCTTTATAGACTTGGCGTTGATTTGCCTAAAGTCGACGCACAGTCTCTATTTGCCCGTCTTTTTTTTAACCATCACGATGGGAGAACTGTATGGGCTTGTTGAGTGTTCTATGTATCCCATTTGGAGAAGCTCGTCCACCTTCGCATTGACCTCCCCTTGAACTTTCGGATTCTTGGGATAGTATCGCTGCTTTATTGGTTTGTCGTCTTTCATCGTGATCTGATGCTCTGCCATGTTTGCGCTCCCTTCATGCTGCTAAAACTCGATAGCTCTGCCTCCAGGAATTTCGTCGTGTCGTCATCTTCGCTTGCCCGTTGTACGACTGCCACCGATAGCGTCTCCTCGAGCCATCCTTTGTGACGATTCCTTGCCGGTATTATCACTTCGTGTCCAGCGCACTTAATCTCGGTACCGACTTGTGTTAGAAAGTTCCATCCTAACACCAATGAATCCACTACCCCTGGTAGTATCAGCAGGCTCATGCTCAGTCGCTTGTTCCCGAACGCGATTTCCACATCCAGCTGCTCATCGATTACGCCCCATCTTCCGTCTTCAAATTTAACTTGCCGTCGTATCCTCGTAATCTTTCCGAGGGGAGCCAGGTCTTCCGCCAGCTCTTTGCTTATAAAGCTTGCTGTTGCCCCGGTGTCGATTGTGGCCTTGTATGTGCCCCCACCAATCGTCACCGCTGCGGACAACCGCTGCTCCTCCTCGATCAGCTTTCCTGTTAGTTTGGAGAGGTAGCATCTTGCGACCCCTGCTCGCCTCTGTTCGGCTGAGATCGCTGGGCATTTCCCGCCTGCTGGCAGCATTCGACGCTCCTGACGCCTACTCTCCCGCACACCCAGCAGAACAACAGGCGTTGATGCCGACATTCCCGAGCCCAGTGTCCAAGACCGCCGCACTTTCGGCAGGCCTCCTGGGGGTCTGTGATGTGTGTCGTTTCACGAGGCCTTTGTGTTGTACTTGGTGGCCTCCAAACATTGTTTGCTGGCTGCATCTGTTGCTGTTGTGGTGGTGTCCATTGGCCTCCGCGTGGTGCGTAACGCCAGGACTTTGTGGATAGGGTTAATCGACCGCCTTCACCTAGCCGTGTGAAACCCTCTGGACCTCAGCTACCTGCGTCTCAACTCAGAGATTCCTTGTATCCCAATCCCGAACGTCTCGACGTAGCAATCTTGCTCCTCGTATGCTCCCACGGCGCTGCTTCTCCGCCGACTCGACTTGCTGTTGCTCCCTTGTAGATTATCTGGTTGTTTGATTGTTCACTTTGGTATCTGATCAATCTTGACGGTTTGACTCCTTGTGATCGACTGATCCAGTTGCCAGCACTCTGCGGCCTTATATAGGGCCTCCGGGAACCGTTATTTCCCTTTTGCGCATGGCCCGCTGGATCTCTCCACTCCGGGTCCAAAGTCCGTGCCTCCTGGTTGACCCACTTGTCCTTCACGTACCGCTTCCGATCGATGCTCCGCCCACTGCTACCGTCCCGCTGATTCCCGTGATGCTTGTGGCACGCCTGTGTGCCGCTCCACTGCCGAGATGTGGCACTTCTTCTCCCGGTCCAAAGTTCACGGGAGAGTACAAAGTCCGGTGGAGTCCTGTTATCCGCTTTTGCACACGGCACTCTTGCCTTGCCCGCGAAGTCTCCATTATCTCTCGACCTCCATCCTTGGTCTCCAAACTCTCTCGCTCTCCATCCTTGGTCCCCAAACTCTCTCGTTCTCCATCCTTGGTCTCCACACTCTCTCGCTCTCCATCCTTGGTCTCCAAACTCTCTCGTTCTCCATCCAAGTCTCCAAACTCTCTTCGCCGCGCCGTTACTACGGGAACTCGCCGCGTATCTGGTAAGCGGCCGGCCATCTGTTGTTGCTTCTACTTGTGGGGAGTTATTCAACTCCTCACAATGCGATTTGTACTTATAAATTTTGCACAAAAAGGAAACTGGATTAAAAATGGCCGCACGATCAAAGAAAAAGAAGAGGCAACGAATATTTTATTTTAACTGCCGTTGTCGGACTAATCGAAATTTTATTTTAGACAAATTATACAGAAAGTCAAACGAAACGGAATTTTCAATGGTTTACTGTTGACCGGCAATTAATATAATTTTAGTCCACTTCGTACTTATCTTTCGGTTGTTGGAAAAGTTGAAGTCGCTGGAAAATCCGGCTCGTCGTACTTCCTGCTGAAGGCAGCTTGCGGTGACTCGCTGTGGATGCTGAAAGTAAGACACTCGGCGATCGCGAAAAAAGATGAACTAGGAGAAACTGTTCGGTGATAGCGCGGACCGGCCGGGCGTTTTATTCAGGCGAATTGCGAAATGAAACAGGGCTTAGAAAATGGCTTAACATATGCGAGAGGCCCTCTGGAACGCTGGAAGCTTCGAGAGGGAGGGCGGGAGAGCGGCCTATACGCGGCCTAGACACATTGGAAGCATTCAAAATGTTTTGAAATACATTTTAATCAACCGAATCGATAGACAAAGTGCGAATCATGATGAACAATTAGAGAAGACGAGTCTTCACCTGCCGTTGAAGAAGTCGAATGCCTCTAACTTAATATATAAAGAGTGTTTTTTTTAGAGGTATAGAACTTTAAGTTGGCATTACTGTTCGAGATGGCGACCTATTTAACAGCTGTCAAGTGATTTATTCTCAGTTTGGTTAGGCAATTCATCATGATTAGACTCACGCCTGAACAACGCTTGCAAATAGTGCAATTTCATTTCGAAAATAATGGTTACATCCAAAAAAACTGACTGTTTGGTGCGCTTTATGGGCTGGTGGAATCATTGGTCCGTACATCTTCAAAAACGATAATGGCCAGAACGTTACAGTCAATGGTGATCGGTATAGAGATACGATTTCTAACTTTTTCATTCCTGAATTGAACAGGCTTGATTTCCAGGAGCTGTATTTCCAACAAATGTTGGAACCGATTGGACTACATCCGAGCCAGCCGTGGCGGTCACACGCCAGAAATAATATTTAAAATGTAATGCCACAAGATTATCTTTCGAAAAAAAAAAATTCATGTCAATCGAATAATCCATCGTTGTTTTACTAAAATTTAAAGTTCTATACCTCAAAAAAAACACTCTTTATATATACGTCTAGTGTTTAAGTGAATTGGTATGCTTAAGAACAGTCGTATTTTGGTGCACATATATTTATATATATGTATACATTAAAATTTTTTCCAAAGCCCAGGATCCGAAGCATATAAACCTCATCACCAAGGATTTAAAAAGGGGGTAAATTTGTCGGAACACGGTTCCTTTCTTATAAACATACACATAAAAAAATTCGTGCAGTATCCTACAATTTTATAGACTACTTTAAACTTTTCAACGGCGAGTATCAGCTTTGTAATTGTATAAGCAATTGCAAGAGCGCTCTGGGGGACGTTTGCAGTCGTGAACAGTCAGCATGTTGAGGACGTGTGCACCTTATTAGGTGGTAAATTCGATACTCTCTCTGAGAAGTGGTAAACGAATGTGTGAAGGGGAGCGAATATGGCCGAAACACAGCCCGATCGTATTGCGATCAAGTGACAGCTAAGCTTATGGGGCAGTGTGAACTGACGGTTGTCGAACTTTACTAATGCTATTTTCCAGGCTCTTTTAATATTTATTCTCCTTATGTTGGAGAGGAGAGGCTTACCAAAATCCAACGACCCAAATACGACGTAGCTTATGCCGGCAAATGATGCCTGAACATCGGACGCCTCTCCCTCACTAATATGCCCACGTAACAGAATTGAGCCCAACGTTAGGACTTTTCATATTTCTTAAGGGATTTTCCCATCTTGATAACTGCGGTATCGGACTGGATGTACCTGAGTATGTCATAGCTTTCATCATTATTTGCCGTGAGGAGTTTGACTGTTTGTCAGACAGGGCGCTTTACTATATATTAAATGTGCGTAAACTTCCTTATTTGTCTAGTAAGTAACTTTAAAGTCCCCAACTTCTGTGACTGTCAGTGCTAAGCGGCCACTCAATCAGAACTTTGTCTCACAATAAAGAGGCTCGACTTTAAGATGTTTCTGTTTTTGCCTTTTAAAATCATAGAAATTCCCTGTTTTGTTCATGGGCAAATTTTCATTACGGTTTCCCTTGACATATTTGGACTTTGGACGATTTTTTATTTCTCTTGCCGGTGCCCCACTACGTACTAGGCTAGTTATTCAGGTCGTTTGACAGGTTCGAATCCAGAGAAATAAAAATCGGTTGTGGAGCCTGAGGATGATCGGTCAAAACATGGGCAAGGGGTGTTTTTCGTGGACAGATTCCTTGTCTGGACGCAGCCAGTTTGCGTTTGGAACATTTGGCTTTGACTACTATTCATTGACCCAGGAAATGAGACGGCGTTTCCCACTACCGGAAGTGACTTTATGAAGGTCAAGGAGTTAATGGAACGTCAGCAAGGGCCGCGCGAAACCTTTAGCTATTATGTTTCCGATATGCACAAATTTAATTTCAAGTAGAAGCACAAAGTCGCTGAAGACGAATCTGTCGGAATGTTTAACGGATGTACTTTCTGTATCTTAGTACAATAGTTTAAAGCTTCTTTCTCGTCCCACGAATTATTCGTCATCTCCTCCTTTGCAGTCCACATCCTATTCCCAATATGGCGACATGGGCCTTGAGAGAGTGGGAGCCGGGTTGAGAACGGGGTTGATCCGCCGATGCTGCAGGAAGTCGCCAAGAATCCAGCTTTCGCTTTGCGGGCGGCCTTTTTTCCTCCTCCCTACGGAAGCACATATATTATGATCCGCGAATAGTGACACTTGTGAGGAGTTGAATAACTTCTGAATTGCAGCGGTGGCCTCCCGGCTACCAGATACGCGGCGAATTAGTGCGTAGTAAAGTCTAGGCGGAGAAAGAGAATTTGGAGAATGCGAGTTTGGAGAAAGTAAGTTTGGAGAAAGACAGGTTGGAGAACGAAAGGTTGGAGAAGGAGAGTTTGGAGGACGAGAGTTTGGAGAGGGAGAAACAGTTAAGACTTCGATGGCAGAAAGCGGGTGCCGTGTGCGAAAGGAAATAGCCGAACGCACCGGACTTTGGACTCTGCCGTGGACTTTGGACCTGGAGAAGCAGTGTCACACCTCAGCAGCGGGACGGCTACATCAACTTTCTTTAACTATTATATAAGCTCTGAAAAATTTCGAACTTTTTATGAGAAAACGGGTTGCTTATATATGCATAAATACCCGTGGTACCCACGGTCACGAACAATTCACAAAGTACTAGCCCACGGCTATAAGATAAATAGTTTGACGTTAGTTCTACTAGGATGCTTTGGCGAAAGTGCTTCAGAAGCACGAAACAAAATCTACAAAAAAGACAGACTCCCACACGCAAGGAAAAATAGTCGGATCAATACTATTACTGACCTTTTCCACAAGGCGATAGATTCTTCTGATCCATTACTATCTAGTGTCTGCTTAAATAGATAAATAGATAGAGAAGGAAAAAATACAAAAAAACCTTTATCCAAAGAAGTATTAAGTCTTCTGAAGTTCCCATCTACAGACAACAACATTTTATTCTGATTCTGATGAGAACCTAAACGAAGGATGCTCTATAGTAACAGAAGAAGAAGAAGACGGTGTTAGATCCATATATTACATATATGTATACAGATATCTTAGTCATTCCTAAAATAAATGTAACTATATTGTCTGAATTCAGCGCCATTACTCAATTTGTATTAATAATACTACGAATTGGTTTGTATAGGAGACAGAAGGGGGCGTGGTCGCGCAGAGTCAACATTTTTTTTGCATACTTATCTATCTAAAAACAAGGAAGTAATCTAGAGTCGAGTATTTCGACTATCAGATACCCGTTACTCAGCTAAAGCGACCAAAGACAAATGGAGATATGCAAGCAGCAAAGCGAGATGGAAATGCGCCATCTACCCGTGATCTCAATATATGGTTTTATGGACGGTAGACAGATTCAGGCGTTATGGGCGTTAGAGTGAGCGTAGCAAACTTCTTTTTTTTTTATCAATCGATAGGTATTGACGAGACCAATACATTTCAGTGAAAATTTTGTATTCGGTCGGTTTGTGGGCATTAGAGGGGGCGTGGAAAAATTTTTTTTTTGGATCAATCGATAGGTATTGACGAGGCGTGGCATATTCGCGTAACAAACTTGCGCTGCGTACAAAACTACGGAATATAAATCGGAGATCCCAATTCCCCACTTTTGATAGTTTTCGAGTTATCCGCGTTCATACTAACAATTTTTTGAAGCTTGTGGGCGTTATTGTGGTCGTGAAAAACTTTTTTTTGGGTCAATCGATTGGTATGATGAGAACAATACATTTCAGTTAAAATTTGTATTCTAGCATAAAAACTGTAGGAGCCACAGTTTTGGGCGGTTTGTGGGCGGTAGAGGGGGCGTTGCACCCTGCTTCTTTTATAGTTTCCGAGATCTCAGCGTTCATACGGACAGAGGGGCATGGCTAGATCGACTCGGCTAGTGATCCTGATCAAGAATATATATACTTTATGGGGTCTGAAACGAATTAAGTATACCCTTTTACTCTACGAGTAACTGGTATAAAAAAATTATGTCCAAAGTTTGAGATGCCAAAAAAATCGACTTTTGGACCATAGTGCACCGTCAGAAGGTTCAGCGACGGTACCCTCCGTCTAAGGCCGTTTAGCGGCCAACCAGAAACTATACATCGATATATCGCTGTTGAGATGTTTGTTATTTTTTCTTTAGATTTCCACCTATCATTCATTGTTTTGTCAGAGATCAAATTCTTGTTGGCTTAACATTTCTATTGAAGCGGAAGCCTCCTAATTACGGCAGGAGACTTCTTTGGTATCAGCGATCCATCAGCCTCCCTCAGGAATTCATTAATTTGAAGTTGATGAGCAAGGAATACACAACGATGGGCTTCTAAACTATAGCAAAGTTTCGAAAAGTTCTTGGGACCATAGTATATATACAGTTCCCGTGAGATGAAAAAATAATTTCGTTGAATGTTCAGGGTGTATGCAATGCCTAGATTCTGCTAACAAATTAAAAACTCGCATAAAGTATCGACTCGACAACGGCAATTTTAACAAGAGAAATCTCTATAGTCGATAGCCTCGACTATTAGATACCCGTTACTCAGCTTAAGGAAGTGCGAGAGGGATGGAGATATGCTTAAACCAACTCTGTATGTACCATTAGATCCCTGAAAATATAAAAGCTAGAATCCAGGTCTTGGCATGCAGCGCAAGTTTATTTCACGCCTAATCTAACGCCCACAACACTAAAGCCTGTCAGCGCCCACATTTTTTGTCAAAATAGTCCTGCGGTATTATTATTAAATTTTTAATTGTTCATAAAATAGGTGACAATATTGCAATTCAAGTCAAATATGCACCGTTTTATTCGATGACTCGTTCCCAACGAGTTGCCAACTTCATAATGCCCATCTTATAGAAGCTCGCTTCCCTATTGGATTCACATAACTCTCTTGTGGCCAACTTCAGACAACCAAGAAACAGAAAGACAGAAACAGGTAGTAATCACTTGGTGCGAGATCCGGACTATACGGTGGATGCAAAAAAACCTCCCATCCGAGCTCCCGGAGCTTCTGGCGCGTCACCAAAGATGTGTGTGGCTTGGCGTTGTCCTGATGGAAGACAATTCGGCCTCTGTTGATCAAAGATGGCCACTTCTGCATGAGTGCTGCCTTCAATCGGTCCAGTTGTTGGCAGTACAGGTTCGAATTGAGAGTTGGCCATAGGAAAGAAGCTCATAGTGGATGATTCCCTGTCAATCCCACCAAACACACAAAAGAACTTTCATGGCAGTCAATCCCCAGGCTTGGCCGTCTGGGCCGCTTCACCGCTTTTCGACCACGCCCGTTTGCGCTTTACGTTGTCGTAAGTGACCCACTTTTCATCGCCAGTCACCATACGCATTAAAAACGGGTGCGTCGATACGGTCAAAGATGTTTTTTGCGTCAATTCGTGTGGCACCCATACATCGAGCTTCCTAGTGACTCCAAGCTTCTTAAAATGGTTTATAACGGCTTGATGACTCATGCCCAGCTCTTGACCGATGCTACGGCTGCTACTATGCCGGTCTCTTTCGACCAATTCAGCGATTTTATCGCAATTTCCGACGACAGGCCTTCCAGAGCGTGGCGCATCTTCGACCACCTCTCCACCAGAACAAAAACGTGAAAACCATCGTTCTGCGGTGGAATTGGAAACTGTACCGGGTCCATAAGTTGCACAAATTTTATTGGCGGCTTGAGATGCAATTTTGTCTTTATCGTAGTAGCACTGTAATATAAGCCGTATTTTCTCTTTATTTTGCTCCATGTTTGCGACGCTATACCTCATGAACGACTAAAAAGAAACAACAATCAATCAAACACATGAATGCGCGAAAAGAGCTTTCCAAAGAGCCACACCCGATGTGACGAATAAAACTAAAACTAGCGCTTGCAGCAACAATTAGCGAAAATACAGCAAGATTTTTTTTACAACCTAATATTTTGTAAAAGTTTAAATGGGATTTTGCTCTAATTACCAATACCCATCTATGGGCCAAAAATTGTTAAAGTCGATTAAAAACTTATAAGCAAATAAAGTGTGCAACATCGAAAATATAAAAAGGCGAGGGTGGTACCAATGAAATTGAGCGCTCGCGGGTATGCCGGGCTTGCTTTGTCGGCTTTGGAATTGAATATATGCTCGCTCCATGAAATGCCTATTATTAACGGAAATCGAAGACAAATTTCGCGTGCTAGACAAGCTAAATTCGAAAATGAGCAACACCAAACAAAAATAGAAAAGAAAGTTCAATATTCTTCATTACCCTGGCCGAGTCCCAGTCTCACCCCTTTAGACGTTCTAGAAGATTCGCAACGGTCACTCGGTTCCATATGGCCCCAATAGTCGGAACTATCCTTATAATGGCAAGCTACAATATCAGGGAATCATACAATCTACGGCAAGACATTGTTAATTTAGTTCATTATAAAGGTTTTATTACTGGCTAAGAAAATATATGTCCTTAAATGAACATCTTACATAGACGTAGTCCTGAAATAAGAGCCATGGGTTATCGGTAACAACATATGTGGCTTATTAACCCTCTTTACAAAGTGTACTACGTCACGGATATGGCTAAGCCCAGAACCTCCACTCACAACGCTTTTCTCCTTCCTCACCGGTCAGATTTGAGCGAAACACACATATACACCACACCATAGCATAAGAATTAGATTTCCTTCAGCCAAGGTAGGGTTGTGTTTTTAGTTAGCCGTTAAGCCCAGGCGTTTTGAAGGGCTTGAGATCGACGATCTCAACGATCTCCCAACTACAACGGTCACTGAACACAACCCTCCCCTGGCTGAAGGTAATCTTCCACAACTGCCTAACACTCAACCACATGCCCTCCAGGTGGCTTGACGTTAAGTTAATTTGTAGACCTAAAGCTAACAAAACCTCCCACACCACCCCAAAAGACTTTCGTCCAATAAATATATCCGCCTTCTTATTAAATAGAATAACAGACACCCATATGCGTTTAAAGGTATCGGAAGGTTTCTCCCAAAAGTCCTATTTCTGTTGCAGGTATTTTAAAAGTCAGGCAGGTATTTTAAAAGAGCCAGATCGGACCACTATATCGTACAGCTTCCATAGGAATAATCCAAAAAATATTTTTTTAAATTCTAAAAAAAATTCTAACTTTGATGCTTTTTAACATTATTACTTTTACTCTTGGAAATATTATTCTATTAATATTTAGAATTTTGAAAAAATTAAAAAAAATCTGGCGACGTATAGCTGCCATAGGAAAGATCGGATAATAATGTCAAAATAAAACAAAGACCGTAGTTTTCGGTAAACATATACGGTAGTAAATTGAATTGGAACATTATCTTAAAATTTTATGTAACTAGTTTTTAGATTTCTAAAAATCGGAAAGCTCTGTACATAAAATGCTTCCACGGGAACGACCTGCAAGGTTATAGAAACATCGGCTTGCTTCCTTTTTTTAATTACTTTTAAATATATTTGTGTTGGTCACATTAAATCCATGTTACGTATTTTATATATGTCGGATCTTAAGTTATGGTAGTCAGTGTAAAAGCATTAAATCAAATGCGTGTACCAAGTGACAATTCTCGTCTCTGCACTCTAACGGTTGTTTGTTTGCCAGATGGTCAGTATAGTTCGTTAGAGGTTTGAGAGAGATGCGCACTACGATTGTTGTTCGTGTATGCTTGAGCCACTGCGAGAGACAGAGATACAAGTATGGTCGTTGCAGCATTTTCGGGAAAGCATTTTCGGTATGCTAGAAGGCTGGCGCGCATTCTCAAGTCGGCAGTGGCGTGCTCAAGTATATTCGCCGTATACAATCTGCGCAAAAATATGGAAAATCATATCAATTACCCGACATATACATACTTATTATATATTTTTAAAATAGTATTACGATACTTGGTTACTCCAGGTAGCTTTGTACCTTCGTTATTCTTATTGTCGGATGACCGAAAACTACATAACACAACTCTTAAAATCGCTGTAAAAATTATTGGAAGCATCCTTAAAAATCGTTGTTTTTATACCTTTGCAGAGGGCATACAAATTTCAGTCAGAAGTTTGAACCGCAGTGAAGGAGACTTTTCCGACTTCATAAAGTATATACATTCTTGATCAGCATCAATAGACAAGTCGATCCCTGCCAGTCTGTCCGAACCACTCTCTCGGTTTTAAAAGCTATCGCTATTAAATCTTCCCAAAAGTCTTATTTCTGTTTCATGTAGTATATATGAGACGGATCGGACAGCTGTATCCTGTAGCTCCCATAAAAATGAACAAAAAAATATTTAAAAAAAATATTATCTTCAGTGTTTTTTTGACATGTTAAAGTTTACTCTTGGGAATATCATTCCTTTAATACTTTAGAATTTCGCATAGGCTGTATAAAAAATCGGTCGACTATATCATATAGCTGCCATAGGAACGATCGGATAATTAATAGGAAAATAATTATAACTCCGTTATTTTTTTTCACATGATCTTTTACTCCGGTATATAACTAGCTTCCTTTCTCGTTTAATCTACCTATCGTAAAAATATTTATTGAAATAAACTATTTATATATATATTTATCGATATTTTTACTTGATTTATATATGACGGACGTTGATGCACTACGAGCAGTACAAACAAGTGGCCCAACGACACCAAGCACGTGCTTGTTATGCAAAAACTGCGAGTTCGCGAGAAAGATATAAAAAACAAAATAGAGACGGGACACAAATGAAAATAAAAGAAGCAACTAAGAATGAAGCAAATGAGTTAAAATATTAGTTTTTCATACCGGGATAGAAGTTGAAGTGCAAATTAAACGATAAAGGCTATTATAATTTTACATAGAACGCAAATGGGCTCGTGCCGACAAAAATTTGATGTACATCGTGTCAAATTTAGGGGATAATAATTACGTGTTAGTCTAACAGGAAAATTGAAAGTTAGGCCGTTTACAAGTTCTACAGAATCAATATCACCTCTTATAAGATTTTGCATAAAAAAGTACCAAGGATTGTTCTACGACTTACAAGTGTAGGTAAATTAAGCAACAGTAATCTACTCTGATAAGAACGTGGCCTTACGTTTTGATCCCAATTCAAACAACGAAGGGCAAAAAGAAGAAATTTTTTTTTGTACCGACTAAATACGGTCAATATGCACTTGATATTGCGGACTCCAAACCGAAGAACAATATTCCAAAATAGGACGGACCGTGGACATTATGTGGGAGTCAAATTTAAGTTTTGGGTCCAGAAGAACACCTAAATCATTAACTGAATATATACGGTCGAGTGGCGTATTTTGAAGAGAGTAACTAACAAAAGTAGGAGTACCCCTATGAAAAGTCATAACGTTGCATTTAAGGCAGTTCAAATTTAAAAGGTTGTACTCACACCATACCTGAAAACAATCAATATCTGACTGTTAGTTGAAACCCGAAGCTATATTATTATATGATAAACAAAGCTTAACATCATCAGCATACATTAGTACACGAGAATGTGCTACGAAAGAGGGAAGATCGTTAATAAACAAAGTATATAGGAAAGGGCCCAAATGACTACCCTTAAGCACTCCAGATGTCAGGTAGATCAATTTTAAAGCAGCGTTCTTGAATATAACCCTCTGCGTCCTACCATTCAAATAACTTAAAATCCGAGTTAATAGATTAAATGGAAACCCAAGCTGATTCAATTTGAATAAAAGAAGAGAGTGGTTGACAGAGTCAAAGGCCTTACTAATATCTGTATATATAACGTCAGTCTGCATTATTTCTTAAATCCATTTATTACAAAAGATGACAATTCAAGAAGGTTGGTGCTGGTCGATCTTCGCTTAACAAAACCATGATGACACGGTGATATTAGCGAAGAACATAAATGTTGCAAATGAGAAGTAATAATACGTTCAAATGCTTTAGGACAATTAAGAAATACCTCTATAATTCTGGGCATGTGAAGTGGAATGATAAAAGAGTCCTTCCAGATAGTGGGAAAACTGATGATGAAATAGACAAATTAAAAAGTTTAAGAAGTGGTTTACGTAGGGTTGACGCACACAACTTAAGCACACACCCGGGCAGTCCATCTGGACCGGGAGCCTAAGTTGGCGTTGTTGTTGCTAAATCTCTTAAGAGAGAACTTTCCGAAATTACAGGGCTAAGAATTCAATTTGCCCTATCTAAGAAATTAGGGTAGTTAGAATTTGACCAAGCCGCCGAACTATAAGCAATTTGGAAAAACTCGGAAATTAATCAGCAATTTCTGATTTCAATTGCGTTAAAACGTACTGATGAAAGCAATGCCGACGACTTGCTCTTGGCATTAACAAAGTTATAAAACTGCTTCGAATCATTTGAAAATTCAAATTTACATCGACTTAAACACATAGAATAGCAATGACTATTGCGAACATTAAAATCCAATTTTATTTACCAAATATTTCGAAAAATCAGATTTTTATATACTTTTTATAAGTTTAAGGTTTTTAAGTCTTTGAAGCGCATTGGTAAACCAAGGAGGCCTATTTAGCTTTGAAGGAAACCTATCAGGAACGCATTCATTAAAAAAGGTATTTAACACTATATAGAAGTGTTCAGTGGCGTTTTCAATATCCATACAATTGTACAAGTCTGTCCAATTATATTGAGAAATCATAGAATTATCAGAAACAGTGACTCCACCGGAGTCAGCTGTATCCATATTCGCGTTGGTTCACTTACCCCTGTGTCAACAGAAGCTGCTGCAGCTAACAAGTTCGGATTTGGGGCGGATATCATGATTGTATTAGCTGCCGCTAAGCTGGCTTTTTTTCGTTTAGACGACTCAGTTAGTAATTATACCCGTTACTCGTAGAGTAAAAGGGTATACTAGATTCGTCGGAAAGTATGTGCAGAAGGAAGCGTTTTCGACCCCATAAAGTATATATATTCATGATCAGGATCACTAGCCGAGTCGATCTAGCCATGTCCGTCTGTCCGTATGAACGCTGAGATCTCGGAAACTATAAGAGCTACAATACTGGGATTCGGCATGCAGATTTCTGAGGTTCCTGCGCAGCGCAAGTTTGTTTCAGCAGAGTGCCACGCCCACTCTAACGCCCACAAACCGCCCAAAACTGTGGCTCCTTCAATTTTGATGCTAGATAAAAAAGTTTAACCACGCCCACTCTAACGCCCATAACGCTTAAATCTGTCTACCGCCCGTAGGTGGCGTATTTCAATCTCGCTTTGCTGCTTGCATATCTGAGTAACGGGTATCTGATAGTCGAGGTACTCGACTATTGCGTTTTTCCTTGTTTTTTTAATAATTTTTATACCCGTTACTCGTAGAGTAAAAGGGTATACTAGATTCGTCGGAAAGTATGTAACAGGCAGAAGGAACAAAAGCCAAATATAATTATAAGTCCAAAAATGCAAATTCAACAAGAAGGAAGAGCTGAGGGCAATCCCTCGCTAAACAGTGACGATGAGAAAACAAACCGAAGGAAGAGCTGAGGGCAATCTCTCGCAAAAAATTAACAACCACAAAAATAAATTGAAAGAAGAGCTGAGGGCCATCCCTCGCTAAAAACAACCAAGAAGGACGACCCCAGCAGGATCATCAAGGAAAACAGAAGACATCATATTAATCCCAGGAAGAAAAGAAGACAATTAGTGAGCGTTACTGCTTATTATACCCGTTACTCGTAGAGTAAAAGGGTATACTAGATTCGTCGGAAAGTATGTAACAGGCAGAAGGAACCGTTTCCGACCCCATAAAGTATATATATATTCTTGATCAGGATCACTAGCCGAGTCGATAAAAAATTTTAACTGAAATGTATTGTTCTCATCAATACCTATCGATTGACCTAAAAAAAAGTTTGCCACGCCCACTTAAACGCCCACAAACCGCGAAAACCTGTGACGCCCACAATTTGCATGCTAGATAAAAAATTTTAACTGAAATGTATTGGTGTCGTCAATACCTATCGATTGATCCAAAAATAAATTTGCCACGCCCACTCTAACGCCCATAACGCTTAAATCTGTCTACCGCCGGTAGGTGGCGCATTTTAATCTCGCTTTGCTGCTTGCATATCTCCGTTTCCCTTTGAGTAACGGGTATCTGATAGTCGAGGTACTCGACTATAGCGTTCTTCCTTGTTTATTATTAAATTGGGCACAACCGGAATTGAACCCTTCATTGAGCTGTTTAAAAGGACCCGAGAGATTCAAAAGGCTGTCTCGAGTCTACTTCATAAAGCCGCTCATCTCAACTAACATTTTCTTGCAGGATCCACATGACCACATGAGACCAGAATTCAAATCAATGAAGTCTTTGACTCTGCCAGTAACTCCAGCGCATTTAACGTGCATCATCGATCATCAGCAGAAAATAAAAGGGTCTTTAGTTGAAGACGAAAGAGAAAAATTTTTCTTAGAGCAGACAAGAGCCATTTAAAGGAAATGAAATAAAATAAAATAATATATATAAAATACCTCAAGTAAATTTGGCACTGGGAAAATAAATAAGAGCGCGAGATCGCGTATTAATTTAAATGTAAGAGAGCACGAGTGAGTAAATCTTCTATAGACTGAACGTTGCTTGTGGGACACTGACAACTTTACGCACGAACAATTAACAATGTAAAGCAAGCAAGACACAGAGAGAATAAGAGAATAGCATACCGAAAGTCTACCAGAAATCCGGCAGGTTCAGAGACAGTGTAAATTACAGTTGTAATCTAGAGCGGGAGAGAGAGGGAATAAAAGAGTTTTAGCAAGTTTAGTGAGTGTAAAATTACACTAACAAAGCATGGAGATTAATCAAATCTAATAGAATTGTTAAAATAACTATAACCACATACCCGTTTACTGGGAGATCTAGTCAAAAACACTAACACAACTGTTAGGCTAAGCTTTGTTAATAAACAAACACAAGACACTCGCAAAAAATCACTGAAATAAGACAAAAACTCATAGCAAAAGAGTAAACACATTTGCTCACAAGCGACGCTAAAACCTTTCCAAATATCATTAGTATTTTGTAGGGTGCCACGGCCACTCACAACACTGCCTGAGGGAATAACACGATCCTCCTTACGTTGGGCAATACTGAAATCCAAATTTCAGGAAAAATTTTGTTACCGGCCTGGCAATGTAAAGCCATTTTAAAGAAAATTAAATTTATTTTACAATAATGATTTAAATGTGAATTTGTTTTGATAATCAAAGACCAACTGCGATCCAAAAATTGTTCATTTCGTGCCGTTTACATCTCGACTTGTATTTACCGTTACTCGTAGAGTAAAAGGGTAAACTAGATTCGTCGGAAAGTATGTAACAGGTAGAAGGAAGCGTTTCCGACCCCATAAAGCATATATATTCTTGATCAGGGTCACTAGCCGAGTCGATCTAGCCATGTCCGTATGTCCGTCTGTCCGTATGAACGCTGAGATCTCGAAAACTGCTACCGCAGTACAAGTTTTTTTCAGCAGGGTGCCACGCCCACTCTAACGCCCACAAACCGTCCCAACCTGTGGCGCCCACAATTTACTTGCTAGATAAAAAATGTTAGCTGAAATGTATTGGTCTCGTCAATACCTATCGGTTGAACCAAAAAAAAAGTTGCCACGCCCGCTCTAACGCCCATATATTGTGAACAGGGGTAGGTGGCGCATTTCAGTGTTGCTTTGCTGCTTGCATATCTCCCTTTAGCTGAGTAACGGGTATCTGATAGTCGAGGTACTCGACTATAGCGTTCTTCCTTGTTTTATCTCCCTCGCACTCCCTCAGTGCTTTCAGCACACTTACCTGAGCAACGGGTATTTGATAGTCGTTGGCATCGACTACAGCGTTCTCTCTAGTTGCTGCAAGAGAAGATAAAAATACTTATCTTCGTGATTTTATTAAGCATCATGCGGATAATCCCATACATTTTTATACCCTTGCAGATGGTATTATGATTTCAGTCAGAACTTTGCAACGCAGTGAAGGAGACGTTTCCGACCCCATGAAATATATATATTCTTGATCATCATCTCTAGACGAGTCGATCAAGCCATGTTCGTCTGTCCGTCTGTTCGTCCGTTTCTACGCAAACTAGTCTCTCAGTTTTAAAGCTATCAGGCTGAAAATTTCCCAAAAGTCTTCTTTCTTTTGCAGGTAGAATATAAATCGGAACCAACCGAATTTTTTTTTAAATTATATTTTTGGTGTTATTTAACATATAACCTCCTATGGTTGGAAAAAACACGTTTTAATTAGTTCTGAATTTCAAATTTAATTTCATTAAAATCGGACGACGAAATTTTTATTTATTTAACAAATTATGCTTATCATACAATGTTAAACTTATTACTAAATTTCCGAGCACTGGCTGCGGAGGCCTTCTACTCTGACTGTAACTAATCTGCTGTGTTTAAATCTGTACATGCGGTTTTTATGGGCTTAGTTTGTTATTTTATTGCTAGCTTTGATTTACTTATATTTAATATTTTCTACGGATGAGCAATCAGGGAAGGGGGCTGTGTGCCGAACAGGTGGGCTCTAATACTGGCCAGTCCAGGGCAATTGTCTAAAAGGTGGTCGGTGTTTGGGATTCCCCCGCAGAAACTGCAGATCGGATTGTTGATGCCTTTTAATAGGTGTTCGTGTGTGTGTTTAGTGTGTCCTATAAGAAGCCGGATAAAGGTACTGCACTGTTGTCTCCCGATTGCCGCTGGGAGAGGTATTTTTGTACATGCGGGATTAAATTTGCAGTATCTCGATCATGCTTTCGTGGAGTGCAGACGCGTTTTTGCATTGCTGCTAAATTCTTTGTGAAGATTTTATGTACAAGTCCACCTTCGTGGCAAATCAATTTGTTTTTGTAAATCCGGCAGCTAAAACTGCAGTGACAGTGCTCAGACTCTCCGTTAGCTCTGATGAATCGCGAAAACAAGTGAAACAGAGACCTAAAGGCAACAGTTGCAATTTTTTGATCTGGCAAATCACCGCTACTTCGAATTCAAATTCGAATTCAAATTATTCATAAACTCAATAAAATAAAATTTAAAAAAAATACAGGCATCCGTTCCCCGTACTGAACCCGGTGCCTCCCGGCTGCAAGGTGCACACCTTGCCCACTAGGCTACGACTGCTTTCGTGGAACCTACTCTAAGTGGGTTTGTCTACTGGAAGTCGGTAAAGCAGTACAAAGCAGTGCACAGCTTCCAATATGCCTACAATGTCGGACTCCGAATCCGAACTCGACATCCATTCAAAGGTGGTTAAGGCGCAACAGACTATGACTAATGCTCTTAATTCCTCGTTACAAAAATTTAGCAGCATTTATAGAGCCAGTTCCATCAACGCCCAGCCTTTACCATCTAATGACATTGAACCCCAGCTAGAAGCCATAGCCGGCGACGATGAAGACTGGTGGACCCCAGGGAACAACAAACGCCGTCCAGAGTCCAGGTCTCCCAATTCTGCTAATAAAGTGCAGAGAAATTCCACTAGTCCCAAAACCACTGAGTCCGCCAACCGATTTGCTGAGCTTTCGGACATGGACACAACCGAAGAATATTTACAAGCTTACCAAACAACCATCCAGTTGGTTAACAACCCTGATCAGGCCAGTACCAGCACAGGCTTAAGCCACGGCAGCTCCGGTAACAACAACAACGTCGAACGCAACAGAAGTCAATCCAACAACAACAGTACAATGCTACTAACAAACACCCACCCAATCACAAGCCACCGCCGATTGTAATCAATAACTGCGAGAATCTGAACGGGCTTATTCGATCCATAGATAAAATCGTACACCCGTCTAAATACTCCGTAAAATGTCATTCCAACAATTCTGTTTCGATCCTTTCTGCAGATTCAGACGCGTCTAGAGCAATCAGTAAATATTTGATTGCAAAAAAGGTCCCGTTCCACTCCTGGCAGCTTAAAGAGGACAGATCTTATCGCGTGGTTATACAAGGTGTTCATCACTCCACTCCGGACAAACACATCAAAGAAAGCCTTACCTTGCTTGGCCATAATGTTCGCTTCATCAATAGACCAAAAAACCCGTTTCGACAAATCAAAGTTCGTCAACCTAGTATTTGTTGAACTAGAGCCATCTCCAACCAACAAGGAAATCCACGAAGTTAAGACTTTATGTCGCCAGCGTGTTCAAGTGGAGTTACCGTACAAAAAGGATGATGTCGTACAATGCCATCGTTGCCAGGACTTTCACCATACAAAAAACAACTGCTCTCTGGATCATAACTGTGTGAGATGTGGTCACAAACATGCCATAGAGGCCTGCGAACATGATATTCATCCTGTTAAATGTGTTAATTGTGGTGAAAATCACACAGCAAACTACAAAGGCTGTGTTGTCTACCAGCAGACAGTAAGACACCGAAAAAATTTTTCGTCCCAGGGTAACGCTCTTCCCCAAAAAACCTCTACCAAAAGGACTACTGTTCGATCGGATGTCGTGGGAGCTCTGTCGTACGCAAATGTCACCAATGGTCATTCTCGTCACCAAAACCAACAGGGTGGCCGATCCCAGTTGCAGCAGCCTGCGAACCTGCACCAGAACCAATTCCCTCCACTGGGAACCAGCAATAGGAGACCTAACCAGCAACATAAACCAAATGACCTCCCTCGGTTACGGACACAAACCATACAGACGACAGACCAACAACAATACCTAGAGACCCGCCATCAGCAGCAGCATTCCTTCCAGCAACAACATCAACGAAATCACGAGCAATTCCAAAACGATCAGCAATGGAAACGACAAGAACAAATGTACCTACGATCTGAAGAACAACTGTCTGACCTTGTTACTCGGCTTGACAAAATGCTTCAGATGATTATGTCAATGATGTCCCTTATCACCAACCTTTTACCCCAAATAGCGCCAGGATCTGCTCAAGCAGCCGCTGGTCTCCACTCTGCCTTTACAGCCCAACCATGAGTCAAATTGGACTCAAAATCGGTGTGTGGAACGCCGACGGCTTGACCAACAAGTCACTCGAGATGGAGCTTTTTGTAAAACAACATCATATCGACGTTATGTTGGTCAGCGAAACTCATTTCTGCTCTAGATCATACTACCAGCTAAGGGGATATGACGTACATCTTTCAAACCATCCTGCTGATCGCCACCGCGGAGGATCCGCAATTATCATCAAATCGTACCTTAAATACTACCAATTTTTATGTATAGAACACCAAACGGCTCAGTGCGTTGCAATCAAAGTCAGGACTGACCAAGGGGAAATCGTCATTGCATCTATATAGTGTCCTCCAAATTCGCCTCTTACAGCTAACCACTACGAAGAGCTTCTTAGTGAGCTTGGGCCAAATTGTATATTTGCAGGGGACTGGAATGCGCATCATCGTCTCTGGGGATCACGTAACTCCACAATTCGGGGCAGAACTCTAGCGGATATTGTACTCGCATCTCATATGCAGGTTCTTGCTACCGGAGGGCCTACACATTACCCGTACAGCCAACGCATGCCATCAGCCATAGACTTTGCCATTTACAAAGGAATTCGTTCTGATTTACTAAGCATCTCTGAAATTGTTGAACTAAGTTCGGATCACATCCCACTAATAATACACTACAGAGTTTCCGCTTGTAAGCTTTCCCGCAAGACGTTCGTCCTGCCCCTGAATGCAAATATTCCACAGTTTCAGGAAGCGATTAACGGCTTAGTGAACCTTAACATGCAGCTGAACACTCCTGATGAAATTGACGATGCAACTGAAGTGTTTGTGCGAAATATTCACATCGCTGCCGAATCATCAACCTGCGGCCAAAGACCTAACAGCCCATCTGATCCACCTCATGCCCTTTTAAAACCTGAGGTCCTGGATTTGGTGAGGCTTAAAAGGACGTTGCGCCGCAGATTTATGCGTTCTCGAGACCCTGCTGAGAAAAGAGAGTATCGTCGTGCTGAGGACGATCTTAAGAAACTTTTGCTGAGAACGAAGAGTGAATACTTTGCTGATATGCTCCGCAATGCTGATCCCACAAAGCCGTATGGTTTCAATCTCTGGAGGGCAACAAGGAATATTAAGCGACAGCCCCCTCGCCGAATTCCAATAAAGCGTGCCGACAACACGTGGTGCAGATCAGACAGCGAAATTTCGATGGCCTTTGCTGAGGAATTGGAAGGGCGCTTTCAGCCATTCAATCTTGCTAAGCCTGAAGACGTGGATAATACCCTAGCATTCCTAAATGCCCCTCCTCGGCGATTGAACCTATCCCACATGTGAGTCCGGAAGAGGTTCGCCTTCTAATTCGCAAGCTGCAACGCAGTAAGGCTCCCGGTTTCAACGGGATCGACAGCAGAATTGCCAAGGCGTTACCTAGGAAGGGTATACTTTTTCTAGTTCTTCTTTTCAACTCCATGCTACGTATCCACCATTTTCCCACACAGTGGAAGTGTGCTGTGAGATCGATGATACCCAAGCCAGGAACACCGGAAAACCTTGTTGCATCCTACCGACCGATAAGTCTACTGCCCACCTTCTCTAAAATATTCGAAAGAATATTCCTTAGTAGAATGATGGCAGAAGTGTGCAGGACGCCATTCCAGACCAGTTCGGCTTTAGAAGTCACCATGGAACTCCAGAGCAATCACATCGGGTAACGCAGCACATCCTTGGAGCGTTCGAGAACAAACAGAACAGTTCAGCAGTCTTTCTTGACGTCAAAGAAGCTTTCGACCGCGTTTGGCACGATGGCTTGCTGTTTAATTTGAAAACTCTCCTGCCTACTTCCCAATATCTTCTCCTGAAATCGTATCTCTTAGAACGAAATTTTATGGTAGATGTGAGAGGCGAAAGATCGTCCATCAGATGCATTCGAGCTGGCGTACCTCAGGGTAGCGTTCTTGGTCCGGTTCTATACACTCTGTATACCGCTGACCTGCCATACCCTAGGGAACTGGGTACCCTCTTGGCTACATATGCTGATGACACAGCCTTTATTGCCAACTCCACGTGTCGAATGGAAGCAACCCAAATCACACAAAACTTTTTGGATTTGTATGGCGAATGGACGAATCGATGGAATATCTCGATAAACGGAAATAAGTCTCAGCACTGCAACTTCTCTCTTAGAAGTAAAATTCTCCCCAGAGTGAAATTCCAGGACACAGTCATACCGCAATCAGCCCAGGCTCAGTACTTGGGCTTGATTTTGGACAAACGTCTTTGTCGCGCCAAACTGCGGAACTTAAATTGGATGCTTAAAGGTACAAGTGAGCTCAGCCTTAGCAACAAGATGTTGCTGTACAGGTCGATAGTGGTTCCTTCATTCACGTATTGCATACAAATATGGGGTACCGCTTCAGACTCAAATGTCATGAGGGTCCAAAGAGTTCAAAACCGGGCGCTACGTACGATTGCGGATGCGCCTTGATACGTAAGGAACGATGTCCTAGCTTGCGATCTTCACATCCCCACGGTGCGAGAGCAGATTAACATGCACTCAAGCCGTTACAACGACCGTCTACTAGCCCACACCAACCATCTAGCAGCATCCCTGGCAAACCGAATCACAACGAGAAGAAGACTAAAGCGAAGGCACCCCGGTGATCTCTGGACAAGAGGACGTCAGGTCTCTCGAGTCCTAAAGCAATAAAATTGTTTTTGTTCAATTATTGTAAATATTGTTAATCAGCTTTTCTGTTATGTTTCCATGTTAATTATTCCTATTCGTACACAACGTTTTATAGCCATTAAGTTGGCTGATCAACGTTAAATAAATAAATTTGTTATACTAAAAAAAAAAAAGTATATATGGGTGAAAGTGGACCATTCCTCCATCTTTTGGTTTTCCAAGTTGCGATCTATAAGCTTGTGTATGTCCTTGCTGTTTATTGGAGTGATAACGAATGTTGGTTAGAGGCCAATGTTGTGGGCTGCCTGGTCCGCGTCTTCGTTACCCTTTATGCCTTGATGGCTTCGGACCCAAAAGAGTGTTATTTTTTTCGGATGTTCTTTTGTTAAGCTTTGTATCTCTCTTATGGTGGGAAAGCCATACTCGGGGTTATTTATTGCCAGGAGTGACGACAGACTGTCAGTGCAGACAACAAACTCGCCGTTTTTAGTGGTGGCAAAGCCGCAGGCTAGTAATATAGCCGTAGCTTCTGCCACGAATATAGAATTGTAGAGGGGGAGCGCCCCTCCCGCTATGATGGTGTTGTTTGCGTCGATAACTGCGAATCCGTCGGTAAACAGCCAATGTTTTTCCCCGAGGAGTTATTTTTCGTTTTGAAAGCGGGTGCGATGAACTGAGCTGGGAGTATGATTTTTTGTTGAGATACGCAGTTTGGTGTTGATAGTTTAGGTATGAGTCGGGTTGTAGTTTCTTTAATCCTATTGGTGATGCTCGGTAGTACGGACTCCGCTAGAATGCACTTGGTCGGAGAGGTCGGAAAGGCGTAGATAAATATGCGTGCAGCTGGGTGGTATGGTGGTTGAATCCAGCCGAATATCGGGAGCTCGTAATCCATTTTTGAGAGTATTAATGCCCTTGTTATGTTAATTAAAGTATTAATATGTACATGAGAGTATTTTGAGCTTAGAAATTTAATTATATTGAGACGAGATTCTAACTGCTTTATAAGGCTGAGGCAATGTAAGCCTAATTCCTAGTTCCTAAGATTTTTAAAGTGATTAATTTGTTGAATGATTTTGTTGTTAAATACAATTTCGGGAAAGTTGCAATTTTGTTTTCGACAAATATATAGGACCTGACATTTTTCAATGGAAAGAGATGCCCCAGGTGAAGTGCCCCACTGCACAGTGGTCGGGCTTGTATGGAGCCGCGGCCATAAATACTTCTAGACGTGCTATCGGCATGAAACTTCCACCAAAAATCTATAAAAATATTATAAATATATTGTAAAAAAAAATGACCGGATCGTACCACTATATCTTGTCGCTTCCATAGCGCAGTGGTCGGGCATGTATGGAGCGAGCGGCCAAAAATACTTCTAGTGTAGATAAAAATTTTAATTTTTTTCCAAAAATCTATAAAAATATAATAAATAAAACAAAAAAAACAAAACGTTTATATTCAACCAACTATTGAAGTTACACCCCCTGCTATAAATCAGCATATCAAATCTTTAGACAGAATAATAATTTTGCTATTATTGTATTATTCTTCGAAAAAAATCTGTAAATATTCGTTCATATTTTATTATAAGTTTGATCATTAACTTCGATTAACTTCACAACTAAAAGTCTTAGTGAAACCTTAACTTACAAACAAATTTTATACAAAAGTGGACAAATATTAACTTAATTATTAAAAATAGACACAACAATCTTAGTACATAAATATAATTTAAAATAATAGTTAATACCTGTATTTGAAATATTAAATACTTCCATTTTCCATCAAATCTTTTTTTAAATTGTTTTTATTTATTGTTGCACAAGCTCACTTGAAACGTCGCGACGCGTCGCTCACACTGCAGCACAATAAAATGTTTTGCTCTATGTTTTATACTTATTCTTGAAGAGGACAGATGGAGCAAAACCAAAATAACAGCAGAGTAAAAAATTTTGAGGTGTTATGAGACAGTACTGACCTTTTATTAGCAGTAATATTATCTTTTGCTTTTTTATTTTTGGCCTATGGGGGCGACCACTGTGCGTATGTTCCAGTTCGTCCAGAACGTTTGAGAAGGTATATTTAACGGAATTGAGATCTCTCTTGTTGGTGTAAATAAATGCGTCATCAGCATACAATGAAATGGAAATGTCTTTGTGTCTGTTAAAAATTGAAGATATTTGCAAGCAATCATAAAGAGTACCACCGAAAGAGGAGACCCGTGAGGAATGCCATTGTGGAGCTTATGTAGATTTGATGTTGAGTTATTTACTCGGACCCTGAAAGTTCTGTTGGTCATGAAGGCTTTTATAAAGTTATAAGGTCTTGGACCAACGCCCCAGAGTTCAAGTTGGTATAACACTGAGTGTAGCCCCACGCGATCGAAAGCCTTTTCAAAATCCGTAGCCAGAATGGATACGTGATTTTTGTAGAAAGGACCTTCGACGCGAAGTGTTGGAATCTCAACAGGGCATCCATAGTACTTTGACTCTTTTTGAATGCAACATGGTAGTGAGAGATACGGCTTTTTGGGTGGTAAACTACATGAGCATGCGTGCAATCATTTTCTCGATTTTTTTTCCTAGGCAAGTGAGAAGTGAAATGGGACGGAAGCTATTCATTTCTGGGTTAGTTTTGTTTGGTTTGGATATAAGGATTACCGTGGCTGACTTCCAGGTATGTGGGTAGGATTCTGTTTGGAGCATTGTGTTAAAAGTTTATCTTTAACAGCTGGCGGTAGGTTTTTAGGCATGGGATACGAAATTCTGCCAAAGCCGGGACTTTTCCCCTTTGCCGTTTGAATTGCGATTTCAAATTCCAGTTTTTTTTCCGGCTTGCGGAAAGAGATGTGGAAATGGGTTGGTAGGTGTGGTATAAATAGGTTTGCTTAGATTGACAGTACTGCTGAGAGAAGTTGTGGTCGGCCGAGTACTCTGACCAACTATCTCCAAATTGCTCTGCAATTTTCTTCGGACAGGTAAGAAGACCAGTTTCCGTTTTTTAATATTTTATGGGGATTGGGGTTACCCCAGCTAGGCGCTTGACATCGGACCATATCTATTTGGGGTTGGTGAAAGTTGAGATTCGGGAAGTGAAGTTTTGAAAGCAGGTGCGATTGGCAGCTAGTACAGCCTTTCTGAAGTAAGCGTTGGCTCTTTTGTAGAGTAAAAGATTCGGAATTGTAAGGTCAGATTTGTACTTGTGAAAAAGATCTTGTTTTTCGTCCCTAAGCTCCTGGAGAGAATTGTTCCACCAGGGGACTTTGGCCTTGTGTGGAATGCTTTTAGCTTGTGGGATGCTGCGGTTTGCCGCCGCCCTTATACATTTTGTGATTTGGGCAATTTGGCTGTTAGGGCTACCAGTTTTCCATGTCAATAAGATACTCGTGCATTTTGTTTTACAACTCTCCCAATTGGCCAATTCAATTTTGTACTTTGGTAACGGTGGGGACTTATCAGCACTGAAACGGATTGATACCAATGTTGTGATTGGGAAGTGATCGCTGCCATACAAATTAGAAGCGATAGACCAGTCGCATATGTGCGCAAGTTGTGGGGATATCAGGGAGATATCTAAGTGAGTGAGAGTATTGTGGGTCGAGAGGTGAGTGGCGGAGCCGTCATTAAGTGTGATTAAAATTAGGTCGGCAATTGGGGGCTTTCCCCCGGGAGTTGAATTTTGGCGATCCCCATAGCGGGCTCCAAGAGTTGAAGTCGCCCAACACTATGAAGGGTCCGGACATATGGTTTAAACAGTCAATGATGTCGGTACTCCTGAAACTCTGGCAAGGTGGGATGTTCATATTTATTATGTTAATGGGCCGGTCCAGATCATGCTGGAGTGCTGAGCATAATATGTTTGATGCAATCTGTATGTGGGTATGGGGGATGTGTCTTTTAATGAGCACTCCAATACCTTGTTTGGCTGACGTGTTATGGGGTAGATTACAGAAATAAGCTAAATAGGCCTTATGGAAAACAATGCTATTTGAATCGTTGGGCAGATGGGTTTCCTGTAGGCTTATAATATCGGGCGAATTGTTTTAGAGACAGTTGGTTGTAATTGTTTATAAATCCATTTATATTCCATTGGATGATTTTTAAAGGAATTTATTTAAATAAGAAAAAAAGGGGGGTACTGGGGGCACTTTTAGAGATCTTGTTCCATTAGAGATTCAGAGTCATAAAGGTTTTTGCTTGGCTAAATTCGGAGTCTGTGGACATATTTTTATTTGTAGAATTATTGTGGCCTGATTCTAAACTTTTTAGAAACCGTTGCGCTTCGTTAATGATAGCGCGAGATTTTTTTAGTCGGTCTTTGATCATGGGGTTTTTATCTTGCGTTTGTGGTGACGGTGGTGATTTGGGGTAGTGTGGGGAAAGGGGGAAATGGGGAGAGCCCGGATAGGACGTTGGAGGAGAGGTGGGGGAGGGGGCTACATTTGCTTTTTGTGTTACGTTGGTTGTGCTTTGCTTGCTGGTTGATGATTTGTTGTTGTCTTTTGCTTGCAGAGAGTCTTGCTTCGGTTTCGAAGGCGTTACCGAGGTCGGTTGAGAGGGAGCAACCTTCGCGAAGGAAGCCGAATGATTGATTGTCGATGATGATTGTTGTAGCTGTTGTTTTTGAATAATTCTAGCTTCACGCATACTGCGTTTTTTGTTTTTTTGATTTTTAATAGGTCTCTTTGCTGTTGATACGTTGGGCAAGCAGTTGAGGAGGCGGGGTGTTGGCCTGAGCAGTTTGCGCACTCGGTGCAAAGATTGCAGGTGGAGCACATGGTTGGATCATCAAAGTTTCTAGCTGTATGTCCGATCTTCTGGCAGTTTTTGCACCGCATTGGGTTTGGTATGTATTCCCTTACTTTGACACTGTACCAAGAGATTTCCAGTTAGGTATACTGAGCACAGGTTTCGAGGATCAACGATGAGATAAAATAAAGACGTCAGCACTCGGTGACTGGTAGTCGGTGACTGATCGGACGACTATATCATATAGCTACTTCACTTCAGCTTGCCGAAGTTAACTTTCTTTTTTGTTTTGATTATCGTTAATAATCGTTGAGTGAAGGGGTATACTACATTCGTCGGAAAGTACGTAACGTGAACAAAGTATATATATTCTTGGTCAGGATCACTAGCCGAGTCGACCTAGCCAGCCCGTCTGTCCATCCGTCCGAATGAACGCTGAGATCTCGGAGAATGTTGAGACTTGGCATATAGATTCTTGAGCTTTTTGCACAGCTAAAGTTAAAGTGTTATAAGCATTATAATTTAGTCGATGGCATCGACTAAAGTGTTTTATATGATGAGCCTAACTGAGTACATGCGAGTTGATTTTGTTTTTTTTGTACAGTTGTTGAAGGAAAATGTTCGATTTTGCTATTCTGCTATAGCAGACAGGACAAATTGCCTGCAGGGGCTTGATGGTGACTGTAAGATCGAAAGGGAGAACAATAGTTGGTCAGAAACTGGATCCCAAGCGAGATCTAGCGTTCTTGCAAAATCAGGGCCATCATCAAACTTCAAAGAGGACTCCTTATCCTTGTCTGCAACTCCATCCAAAACTGCTGACACATTCGAGCACCACTTTCTAAGTTTAAATTTTCCCTTGGCTAGAAGTTTTGATGCCTGATCCATAATGATGACTGCCCCTTCCTTGGATTTGGCTCCAGATATCAAATCAAATCAAGCGGAAACGCTGTATGCTCGTCTGCTGACAACTGATGCATAGTTCGCACAGCCAGATATTATGCTGGCTTCGTGCCTTTTCAGCGAGCGAATTGTTACCAACGCAGCGCCCCTCAGGCATGATCGTAGATGCTGAAGCTCTTCTACGTTGGTGAGGTCCGGATGAATATCTATGATCGTGATAAACATTGAATAAAAATCAGATCATTTTGCATAACCTCCAGCGAATTTTGAAAGCTCAAGTAGGGCAGCAATGTTGCCCTATGTCGAGGCTGACGCTGCTGGGGGCCGAAAGCTCCCGGAGTGATGCCGTCAGCAAAAGTTGAGTGCGAAAGAAGCTTTAAGGCGCGCTTTGAAATTTCTGCTCGATCCGATGACTTCAGAATTACGAGAATTTCATCAAATTTCTCACTCAAATCGCTTTCAATTTCCTCTAAATCCCATTCTTTGAGCTCGGCGAGAACCTTTTTAAATGATTCTTGAAGCTCATCAATCAACTCCAACCTCACATGAGGACCGGCTTCGTCGCATGATGTTAACGCCGCACTGGATAGGGAATCCACTAAACGCTCCACTCTATTTAAAAAAGCAGTTTGCGCTTTATAAATATTGCCCTTTTTAAATCAGCGGAAACATCTCCAAACCCAGCAAAGGAAATGCCCGAAACTCGGTTCGGAATAACAGCCCGTTACTTGGCTGTGTACTCTTCTATGTATAACCTATAACATTTAAGGCTTTATGATTTGTTGCTCCGCCAATGCACCGCAGCCGCAAGAACGAAAAAGTCAATACATAGTATTATTTATGTATAGATCACGTCGGGGTCACCAATGTTGAACTAATAAGCTTTTTTATTAGTTATTGAAAAATTAAAATACGAAATTTCTTGTTTTTTTATGCTTGTTAACAATTTACTAATGTCGAGATCAGAATTCGTACTGATTTTACAAAGGGACAGCCGAATCCTGGGCCCAAGAATGCGAGTACACAAAAAATGAGAGAGCTAGATAGAGAGAGATACCTTTCGCGATGCAATTAATGTAAGAGACCGAATTCATACACCACAAATATATTTCAGTTAAAACTTTTTTTGGGTGGCAAACTTTTTTTGGGTCAATCGATAGGTATGGATGAGAACAATACAATGCAGTTAGAGTGGGCGTGGCACGCTGACGAAACAAACTTGCACTGCGCAGGAATCTCTAGTATCTGCGTGCCTAATTCCAGTACTACAGATTTTATCGTTTCCGAGATCACAGCGTTCGTACAGACAGACGGACAGACTGACAGACGTATATGGCTAGATCGACTCGGCAACTAATCCTGATCAGTAATATATATACTTTATGGGGCTTGGAAACGCTTCCTTCTACCTGTTTAACACTTTCCGACGAATATAGTTTACCCTTTTACTCTACGACGTCAGTCCGTCTGTCCGTATGAACGCTGAGATCTCATAGACTTTAAGAGCTAGAGTATTGAGACGTGGCATGTAGATTCTTGGGCTTCCTGCGCAGCGCAAGTTTGTTTCAGCAGGGTGCCACGCCCACTCTAACGCCCACAAACGCCCACAAACGACAATAACACTACAACCAGCCTAGCGACCCCATTTATTAATATTTTGTTAAAATTTAAATGAGCGTTTGTGCTTATTATAAATAACTATCAACATGCTAAAAATTATTGAAGTCGTACCATTCATTAAAAAGTTATAGCCAAATAATAATCAATATTTTGAAATTTAATCGAGATTGCACACCACATGCAGCACATAAGCTTTTTTCACTAATACGCCACTAAGCCGCTAGGGGCGCTATAGGCTAGTTTGCGCTGTAGGCCAAGTGGCGCCATCGAAGAAGAAGAATGGTGTTAGTGAAAAAAACAGAGTTTCTTTAAGCATATATCCATCCATCCCGCACTCCCTTAAGCTGAGTATTGGGTATTTAATAGTCGATGCCATCCGACTATAACATTTTCTCTTGTTTCTTCAAGAAATGTTGGAAATGTACAATGATGGTAGCGATCAACTTGCATTTAGTTTTGCGTTGCCTTGCATTTTTTCGAACGATTTGCTAATGCCGATCTCTACTAAATCAGCCAAGTCTCAGTCAGCACCAGTGGATGCTGACATAGCTGCCGTTACCGATCGAAAACCCATCCAAATCAAGGTCTATAAAATCCAACGCGCAGATCAATAAAATCCTTTACTCTGCTAATAACATTTACATTTAGAATGTATGACTGTATTGCAGAAAAGAAAGTAAATAAAAACTTCATTAGGTGACGATCCAAGCCTGACAATCTTTTTTGAGCAAACATTTTCATACCCTTGCAGAGGGTATAATGATTTCAGTCAGAAGTTTGCAACGCAGTGAAGGAGACGTTTCCGACCCCATAAAGTATATGTATTCTTGATCAGCATGACTGGACATGTCGATCTAGCCATGTCCGTCTGTCCGTCCGTTCCTACGCAAACTAGTCTCTCAGTTTTAAAGCTATCGGGCTGAAACTTTCACAAAATATCTTTTATATATATATTTTATATCTTTTGCAGGTAGTATATAAGTCGGAACCAGCCGGATCGGACAACTATATCTTATAGCTCGCATAGGAGTAATCGGGAAAAAATTTTTTTTAATTATATCTTTGGAGTTTTTCCACATATAGCCTCCTAAACTTGGAAATAACATTTTTTAATTAGTTTTGTATTTCGAATTAAATTTTATCAAAATCGGACGATTATATCATATAGCTGCCATAGGAACGATCGGAAAATTGGTGGGAAAATAATATGAAACAAATTATAGCTTCGGTGTTTTTAACATATAACCTCCAACGCTTGGAAATAACATTTTTTAATTAGTTATGAATTTCGAATTTAATTTTATTAAAATCGGACGACTATATCATATAGCTGCCATAGGAACGATCGGAAAATTGGTAGGAAAATAATATGAAACAAATTATAGCTTCGGTGTTTTTTAACATACAGCCTCCTACGCTTGGAAATAACATTTTTTAATTAGTTCTGAATTTCGAATTTAATTTTATGAAAATCGGACGACTATATCATATAGCTGCTATAGGAACGATCGGAAAATTGGTGGGAAAATAATATGAAAGAAATTATAGCTGTTTTCTGACAAATTATCTTATAGTATTGGGAATATCATTTTTTGTATTTTTAAATTTAATAAATATAAGTGCAAGGGTATACAAGCTTCGCCTTGCCGAAGTTAAAATCATTTCTTGTTTTTAAGTATTTTGAATTTTTAAAGTATAAAATTAAACATTTAAAAAAGTTTTTTCTAAAACCAAATATAAAAAAAAAGGGAAATACCGTACTCAATTTGACACTGGGTTCAAAAATTAAAATGTAGACACAGAAAAACATAAAAGTGTAAGATAGCGTAGAGACTGCAAATGCGAGAGAACGCGAGAGAGTATTTTCGACAGAGCGTGGCTTCCGAACCACAAACACAATATACACGACAACAGTTTAAATGACAAGAAACGGTACAGAGATTGCAGAGAGCTATGGGAAACAACACCAAAAGCTACTAAAACGCTTGCACAACAGTGAACCAAGAGTTACAATAACAAAATGCATAGGCTTATGTCGAATTTAGTTTTGTTAAAGTTACTACTTTTGCATGGACAATAGAACACAGATACCCGTTACTCAGCTAAAGGGACCAAAGGGAAATGGAGATATGCAAGCAGCAAAACGAGATTAAAATGCGCCACCTACCGGCGGTAGACAGATTTAAGCGTAATGGGCGTTAGAGTGGGCGTGGAAATATTTTGTATTGTCGAGACCAATACATTTCACTTAAAATTTTTTATCTAGCAAAAAATTTGGGCGTCACAGGTTTGGGCGGCTTGTGCGCGTGGCAAACTGGGTCAATCGATAGGTATTGATGAGAACAATACCATTCAGTTAAAATTTTTATTCTAGCATCAAAACTGTAGGAGCCACAGTTTTGGGCGGTTTGTGGGCGTTGAGTGGGCGTGGCACTCTGCTGACAAACAACAAACAAACTTGCGCTGCGTAAGAAGGGTAGTAATGTGGTCAGAAAATTTAAGCTTGGGATTCATATAGACACCAAGGTTATCAACATGCGCTATCCTGTCCAACTCATATGCAGTTAGAGTATAATCGGTGTAGTAGGTGCTTAGACGAAAAAAGTTCATTACTTTGCACAGCCATTTAAGTTTATATTGCTGGCACAGCTTTACATCATCAGCGACATTGTTAGGACTAGAGGAAGATCATTTATGAATAATATAAAAAGGAGCGGACCAAGGTGTAATATGAAAAATATAAATGCCAGGAATGGCATATGGTAATGTTAATAAAGAGGAGAAAAAAATGGCTAAGTGTGCCGAAACCACTGTATTGAGCGGTGGCCACTCAGCTGTATTTGGAAAAAAAAAAGTTTTCCCATTTCCCGAAAAAAAATGTAAGAAGATAGTAATTTATTATTATACCCCTGCTGAGGGTATTATGATTTCAGTCAGAAGTTTGCAACGCAGTGATGGAGACGTTTCCGACCCCGTAAGTATATATATTCTTGATCAGCATCACTAGACGAGTCGATCTAGCCATGCCCGTCTGTCCGTCCGTTTTTACGCAAACTAGTCTCTCAGTTTTAAAGCTATCGGGCTGAAACTATCTCAAGAGGCTTCTTTCTTTTGCAGTTACTATAAAAGTTGGAACTAGCCGGATCGGACAACTCCCATGGGAATAATCGGAAAAACATTTTTTACGAATTATATCTTTGGTGTTTTTTATAACATATAATAACAAACGCTTGGAAGTAACATTTTTTAATAAGTTCTGAATTTCGAGTTTAATTTTATCACAATCGGACATATAGCTGCCATAGGAATGATCGGTAAATTGGTGGGAAAATAATATGAAACAAATTATAGCTTCGGTGTTTTTTGACATATTATATTATACTATTGGGAATATAATTTTTTGTATTTTTAAGAATTTCGAATTAAATTAAGTAATTATAACTGCAAGGGTATACAAACTTCGGTTGGCTGGCGAGCAGCTTCGTTGGCTTGTTCATACATTGGGAAGGCGCTCATAATGTCTGGTGAAGTATCGGTCGCCGGTTGTGGCTTTTATAACGCAATCAGGGTAGTTATGTTTACGTGTTTAACTCATCATGTTATCGTTACCTTCTATCAATTCGTGCCATCCCGAAATTCTGAGTTTATCGCCTTTTGGAGACGGCGGATTTCGTTTAGGGGCTCAGGCGACATACAGGTCTTTAGCATGGAATACCCTGACAATATTCCGCACTTCATTGCCCAGCTCAGATAGCGCTTTGCCCTTACGCTGGTGTATAACACAGCGATTTCGATTCGGACCAAGCTTGGCATTATATCCGTCAGCTTTGTTACTCTGCCTGTAGTTTTTCCTATAGACAACTTGTCCCACGGAAAATTCTACGAGCTTGCTACGGGTGTTATATGCCTTTTCCGCGCGATCCTGAGTTCGGTTTAATCCTTGGGTCACTTTTTGTCGGATGAGTTCCATCTTGTCTGGAAGAGTTATCTGTGGATCTCCTGCCTGTATTCCCCCCAGTTTCAGTAGAATCGGATAGGCTGTTCCATGAGTAACCATCCGCGTTCCAAACATGGTGTAATATGGTTCCATGCCTATCGACTCGTGTAGGCCATTCCTAAGGGCACACTCTATTCGTCTTAATTGGGTATCCCAATTTTGCTGATCGGTGGCAATTGTTGCTCTCAGAATTTGGAGTACTGATCGGTTTTCCCTCTCAGCCGCGTACGCTTGCGGGGAGCAAAGTCCAGTCTTTACGTGTCGAATACCGTAGCGGGTCATTAGCTCCCCAAAAACTTGAGACACAAATTGTTTTCCGTTGTCCGAGTGTATGAACTCGAAGACCCCATATTGATGGAAAATTTTGGTCTCAAGAAATTTGTTGACGTCTGAAAATTTGGAGAAATGGTCTAGACATACAAAACTTACCGAATTTAACCCATAAAGTCGATGAACAACCTTTGGCCAGCCCGCTCCGTAACCCGCTGTTCTCCCATGGGTGGTCGGTCATTTTTGTTGGCGGTCTTGGTGATCTTACAGACCTCACATTCCTTCACTACTTTTTGGACATCTACAGCCATCCCTGGCCAATAGTAAAACTGTCTCAATTTGGCTAGTGATTTGTGCAACCCCCCATGCCCTGCGGTTATGGCATGATGTGCTCTTCAGAATAAATCGAGTCGCAGCTCGCCGGGAACCCAGACCTTCCATGCTCGGGCTTCATCCACGGCGTTCTTTAGGCAGAATCCTATCCGTTTATATACATAGCCTTCCGATGTTTAAAGGTCTGGACTTTTACCTAAATTGTGGTCCACCGCCAGTACTAGGTTGACATAATCCGATGTCTGGAACGCTGTCGAAGTTCTTCCGCACCAACTTTCTCTAGCTCGTCCATTTAGTAACCCCGTCCTGTGTTCTATGGTGAAGTCAAACGCTTGTAGCTTCAGACTCCATCGCGCAAGTCTGCCTAGCATGGTCGGTAATCATTTTGAAGGGCATCCCATCTACGTAGGCACGGAATTTGGTTATGCTGAGGATAGCGGCATAACATTCCAACTCGGTTATGCTGTAATTCCGCTGTGCTTTGTTCAATTTGGCTGACATATAGGCAATTGGATGTTCTCCGCCCTCGTCATCGGTTTGGTCACTCCAGCGATCGAGGCATCACATCGAATGGTAAATGGTTTTTTAAAATCTGGGGTGACGAGTACAGGTGCTGTTGTCATGCTGGTTTTTAAAAGTTCAAACGGCTTGATTGCCTCTGCTGACAATTCAAATTTCTTTATGCGGTCTTTCTTTAAACAATCATTAAGTGGTGCCGCTGTCTGGGCGTAGTCTTGGATGAACCTCCTGTACCAGCCAGTCATCCCCAGGAACCTCCGCATCTGTTTCGCGGAGCTAGGCTGGGGAAATTTCTGGATCGATGTAATTTTTGCATTGTCCGTTCGGATGCATCCTCACCCAACTACATATCCTAAATATCTTGCCTGGCTGTAGCAAAACTTTCTCTTGTCTACATTTATTGTTAGCTCTGCGCGCTATAAGCAGGCGCTGAGCTGGCTCAACATATCAATGTGGGCTTCAAATGTATGTGAACAGACCACTAAGTCACCCAGATATACAAATACATTTTCGCGTAGCGCCGCTGGTATAACTTTAGTCGGCACATTCGCTGCGCGGCATTGCACAAGCCGAACGGCATGACTGTAAACTGATACAGTGGCCTGCCGGGCACTGTAAACGCGGTTTTCTCTCTACTTTTGGTTTCGAGAGATATTTGCCAAAAGGCGTCTTTTAAGTCAATTGCGGAAATGTAATAACGTTTCCTGTAGTCGACTCAACAGACCCTCAATATGTGGTAGTGGATATGCATCTTTGAACGTCCGGGAATTAACTTTACGCGCATCGAGGCAAAGGCGATTTTTCGGCCCTTTTTGCACCAGTGTTACCGGTGAACTCCAGCTACTATTGCTCTCCTCGAACACGCCTAGACCTAACATGCGATCTAGCTCGGCGTACACCAGCTTCTGTTTGGCTGGGGATATCGGGTAATCTCGCTGCTTGATTGGTAGGTCCTCGTTGGTCACTTCAATTATATGTTGCTCTAAGCTGGTCTTTCCTAATCCTTTTTCTAGACAAGAAGGGTAAGTCTCTATCACTTGCTGCAGCTTTCAATGTTGTTCTGGGGTAAGCTGATGTGGGGTATATGCGGTCTCGGGCTTGAGCGTATTGTTCATGTCTAGGTCACCGGTCATAAGGTCCAGATCCGGAGTTGTTTCAATGGCGGCAGCCTCGCGTCCACCTTTGCAGAGGAATGTGAGGCCAAATGTATCCCAGAAATTAATTCCAAAATAAAATCGTTGTGTCAGACCTGGCACTATCAGAAACTCTAGGTCCATGGTTTCTCCATCCCTTTCCACAGGTAACGTTATGGCTCCGGTTACTTGGGTCTCACCACCGCTGGCTGTGCGTACACATTCTTCACTTAGCTTCCTTATCGACCGCCTCCTCTGCCAATACAGTTCGCACTAGCGCCTGTGTCCAGTAAAGCGAGAATTTCTTCTCCATCGAACTTTGTTTTGGCAAAGAAACGGTTGTCGTTTTGCCTTTTGCTTGAGCCGGCGATAGTCTGCTCGGGCATCATTTAATTTTAGTACCTTCCGTGTGGTTCGTGTTTCGCTATCTGCATTTTGCGAGCCAGTGAAGATACGTTCGCTAGCGAGTTCGTACTCCCTTTTTCGTTGTTCTAGGCTCTTATGGGGGTAGATTTGTTTAAGCTTCGGCGTTTTTACCGGAAAGGGTTGGTCCTGGTCCGCCCGGCTATCCCGGTCTTGCCTGACGGACTCCGCGCAAAAGCCGCTGGGTTAGCATCTGTATCCGTCCCGACTTTCACGCCTAACCTGCAAACGGCCTTCGACCTCGGCATCCTTGTCCATCCTCACAACGCCCTCGTGTATCTTTCCACTGCCGCTTAAATTCTTCCACCGTGACCGCTTCCGGCAAGTCTTCCAGTGTCAGGAATTCCTTTATTTCGTTGACCGCCGCTCGGCTGCGCATGTTTCTTCCAGTGTTTCTCAACCAGCGATTAACTCGGAGACCCTCTCTTTTGAGCTCCGCTAATGAGGTTATTGGGGATGTTAACAGCAATCCCCCCATCTGGGAGTTCATATTGACCTTCAAGATCTCGACGAATTCATCCTCAGCGATTTTGTGCTTGAGCTTGAAATTCAAGTTGTGCATATCCGAGACATAATCGCTAAAGGTTTCGTGCGGCCCTTGCTTGCGTTCCATTAATTCCTTGACTTTCATAAGGACACTCCTGGTAGTGGAAAATGCCCGCCTCATTTCTTGGGTCAATGAGTAGTAGTCAAAATCGTAATCTTCCATTTAGTGGCCGCACCTGCCAGCAGAAGATGGAATTCACGAAAGACTTGTTGGCGGCTGAGGTCATACAATTCTTGCAATCGGTCCACGCGGAACAGGAAACTTTCAACTGTTAAGCCGCGACCGCTTCCATCGAACTTTAGGTTCCATCTGTCTAATCTGACTTCTTTTGGTCTCGGTCCCTGGAACGACGAGTTGCAATCGATCTCTGGATGCAGTTGGTGACTTGACTCCTCTCGTTTGTTCTGAATTGTCTTTGTGACGGAGTATCTATCCACATGGGTGTTCTTAACCGGTGCATCTGGCTATTGAGCATGTCCTGCGTCACCGGTTCCAGAGGCGGGGTCTCTTGGTGTCTCAAGAAGCTGTCAGTTGGATTCGGAACAGTTCAGGGCGGCGAAGGCAGTCCCTTCTGTTCGGGTCTCCTGGATGTCGGAGACTGCAATTCTGCTACGCTGCATTTCGTTGCTCTGCCTCAAGAGCTCCATCAATCTTTGTTCACACCGCTCGGCAGCCTCTAAGTTGTCCTCCAAATCCAAATTGGTATCTTCGGACAGGGTATCTACCTGGCTGATTCTTTACTAGCTCCCACGGCTCTCTTTCAGGTGAATCTCCGAGCCTTGGCGCGCTCGCACTCCGGGGTTGGTGATTTTCACCGCGAGTTGTTGCTCGGGTCACTCTTCCGGTGCTGGGTTGGAATAAGACCTTCTTCTTGGCCCCCTTCATTTATATGATTGGGCCTCCTTTAAAGGCCTCCGCTTAGGTATAATAGGATCACGTGATTCCTTTCAAAACACCCGGTCATCGACGTAAACGCTGAATAAGTCGACAATAAAATGTTTATAAGCTGGGGGGTGCTACTCTCTGCTCCTTAAGTTTCTCTTCAATCAAGAACCGTTCGATATTTAAGCCCCAAAAAAAAAAAAAAAAATATCCCTAAGTAGGGGTGTTAGTCGTTTCTACACAACTGGGTTCCGCTAAATTAAGTCGTCGTAAAACAGGTTGTTTGACCGATCATTCTCGGGCTCCACAACCCTTTCCTATTTCTCTGGACTCGAACCAAGCAAACGAGCTGACTAACTAGCCTAGTACGTTGTGGGGCGTCGGCCAAAGAAGGGAAACCGCAAAGACTCGAACCAATCAAACGAACTGACAAATGCCTTGTACGTCGTGGGGCGTCGTCCAGAAAGCAACTATAAATTGTATTTATGTTAATTTCAACAAATAGTCGTTCAGCACGTAGTTTCATAGTATTATGATAAGGAAACCTCATAGATCTTGATTTAAATTTGTCTTGATGTAAATTTGTTTATGAACAAAGCAGGGAATTTCTACGGTGGTAAAAGATATAAATTAAAACATCTTTAAGTCAAGCCTCAATTCTGAGACAAAGTTCTGATTGAGAGGCTTCTCAACACTGACAGTCACAGAAGTTTGGGACTTTAAAGTTTCTAGTTTAAATAAAACAGTCAAATTACTCATGGCAAATAAAGATGAAAGTTATGCTATCCTTAGGTACATCGACTCCGATACCGCAGGTACCGAGATTGTGGACCCTGGTAAAATTCCTTAAGGAATATGAAAAGTCCTATCGTTCGGCGCCAATTCTATTGCGTAGGCAGTGTGTAGGTAGTGCCCGAATCCTGAAAGGCACTTGGGCCGAGGGAGAGGCGTTCAGGCACCATTTGCCGGCATAAACTACGTCGTATTCGGGTCGTGGGATCTTGGTAAGCCTCTCTCCTTTCCAACATAACGAGAATAAATATTTAAAGTGCCTGGAAAAATAAAATTAGTTAATAAAGTTCGTCAGTTGTCAGTCCACACTGCCCCACAAGCTTAGCTGTGTTTTGGCCATATTCCCTCCCCTTCACACATTCGTGTGCCAATGGATCGTCGCGGGCTGCGCAATACGGTCCCCCAATGTCAAGGTTGTCCGTCGAAAGTTATGTCATTGTTCTTGACCTACTCTACTTCACGCGTCAGCACACCCCTTAATAAAGCTCTAGCACTTCATGTTTTTGATATCTTTTAACATTATAAATTTATTGGGTAATATATATATCGGCGCGCGCCGTGTGTGAGTAACATAATGTTGGCTAATTCATATGGAAATTAATTAATAGACAATTATTTTGTTAGCGGAGAGTATCGAATTTACCACCTGTGAAGGTGCAAGTTAACCAGCTCATTATCCCAGCCTCTTTACCCAATTTATAATCAAACTCTTCATATACAATTCTTAGCTGAGAACGCCTTCTAGCTCGAGCGCCCAGCCGCCTTATCCAAGTCGTAAACAATTTTTTATAAACAATTCTTGGCTGGGATCCCCTTACTCAGCGTTCCCACAGAATCCCAATTAGCTCCCCCACTTCAATCGAAGTTCATTATTAAGATTCAATTGCGCCGCAGTCCTCCTAACATAAACTAAGCTGGTCCAGCTAATGTAAACACAAGCATCCGGTCAACATTCGGCGAGCCCCAAAACTGCAGCGAAATCCGTTTAGCAATCGAGCAGAGAATTTGATCATCCGATTTCCCGACTCTCTTGAGTCCAACCCTTGTCCAACTCTTAATGAGTTCCCCAATTCTCTTAAACCGAGGTTTGTTTATCAGATAATCGGCCCTTGGCCAGGGAGTCCGTTTTCGCATTCGAGAAAATCGGTTCAATAGAAAATATTGTGAACAGTAGAATAAAAGTCGGTATTAAGGAAAAGTTGTAATTTAGTGAATAGAAAATAAAAATTAATTTTTTTTAATTATTCGCAAGTGAAATAATTAATTGGCGCCGAAAGTGAGGCCACGCATAAATTGTTCTAATTAAAAGCTTTAAAATATATAACTAACGGTTTTAAAGTAAAAAGGAACTTGCGTGGTCAAATAAAAACCTAACCAACCGACGGAAAGTTCGTGATAAAAACAAAGGAGGAAATTAATTAATGAAATAGAGTTTAGATTCCTTTTCACTCAGTCTAATGTCGATGTGATATGTGTGTCTGAGACGTGGTTTGTAAATGATCTATGTGATTCGTCTATTATTTGTGAAGGCTTTAATGTTTATCGGTCCGACCGTACTGGTCATGCAGGAGGTGTTGCTATATACGTGAATGTGAAGCTGAAATGTAAAGTGGTACTTAAACAGCCAAGTAACAGTACTATCGAATACATTCTATTAGAACTTCCCAATAAATCCCATGGAAGAACCCTTCTAGGTTGCATATATAGACCAAATCGGACAATTGACTACGGGTCTTTACTTAATGTTGCTTCAGACATTTCGTTGGAGTACACTGACATCATATTGGCAGGTGATTTTAACAGCAACCTATTGTCAGAAAGCCATCTCGTAGATAACTTTAAGTCCCTAGGTTTGTTTTCCGTAAACGAAACGATTCCCACGCACTATAGCAGCCACTGTGATACATTACTTGACTTATTTCTTATCAATGACCCTAGCAAAATCATACATTATGACCAGGTTTCTGTACCTGCCTTCTCCAGACATGACCTAATATTTTTAACATACGACTTGACCTTTGACAGCAAAATTAATTCTTTTACGTATAGAGATTACAAAAATACAAACTATAATGAATTAAAAACGGAATTTTTGTGTTGTGACTGGTCATTTATTTACCATCTTCGTCATGTAGATTGTCAATTAGAGGTTTTAACCAACAATGTCCAGTATTTGTTCAACAAGTTTGTGCCCCTAAGGACCAAGGTGATTAAGCCAATGCAAAATCCATGGTTCAGTAGTGAAATTAAAAACCTAACCTGTCAGCGAGATGTAGCTTACCTCCGGTGGAAGCGATACAAAACTGATGAATTTCGAAAACAATACAAAGAGGCTAGGGTAAAAGTAAACAAAAAGATAAAATCAGCAAAGAAAGAGCATAATAACATACAATTTAATAACTGTGTTAACTCAAAAAAAAATGGAACAAACTAAAACGGTTAGGTATTGGAAAGTGTAAGCAACAACCTCAGAGTCTGAGGTGGATGTCGAATTAATAAACAAAAAGTTTTTGGAAATAGATGTACCTGAAGCAACATGCAATCCGTAACTGAACACTCAACCCCTCTGTGATAATAGTTTTAGCTTTATATGTATAAACCAAAGTGATGTCCTAGCTAGTATTCTGCATGTCAAGTCTGATGCTGTTAGTCTCGATAATATGAGTCCAAAATTTGTTAAGCTTTTGCTCCCCTTAATGTTGCCCCATGTTACACATATTTTTAACACGGCTATTACAACGTCTTCATTTCCGTTAATATGGAAAAACGCCAAAATTTTCCCAATTCCTAAGCCAAACAATGACTATAGACCCATTTCAATATTACCTTTTCTATCAAAAGTTTTTGAAAACCTTATGTCCTCACAGATTCAACTATACTTAGCTAATAATTCTCTACTTGACGAAAAACAATCAGGATTCCGTAAGAAAAGGAGTTGTATTACTGCAATTACTAATATTGTAGAGGATATAAGACAAGAACTGGACAGTAACTGCGTAACGTTTTTGACGCTCCTTGACCACAGCAAGGCTTTTGATTCTGTGAATCATAACATTCTCTGTACCAAGCTTAGGAATATGTTTAATTTCTCAACTGATGCGACGAAGCTTATTAGGTCGTAATTAACGAATAGGTTTCAAGCAGTCGTCTCTGGAACGCAAGTTTCTTCTCTCCGGAACTTATCCAGGGGAGTGCCACAGGGATCTGTGCTAGGCCCTTTATTGTTTTCTATATATGTCAATGATCTCCCTAGTATCCTGTCTGAGTGTGAAGTACATTTATATGCTGATGATGTCCAAATATATGTTAGTAGACCCGTAACTGAAATACATGACTCTGTCCGTATAAGTAATAAAATGTTGTGGCTAATTGAAAAATGGGCAAAGGAAAATGGCTTGGGTATAAATCCTAAAAAATTGAAGTGCTTGGTAATTGGTAAAAAGCAACTTTCTACACTTTCACTCCAAAAATTATATATAAACCATACGCCGATAAGCTATGAAGTGAATGCAGTTAAAGGCATAACATTTAACAATACTTTATCATGGAGCAACCATATAGTCAAAGCGACAGGGCGTACATATGCTCTGCTGAGAAAATTTTCATTCTCCAAATCGTTCTTAACTGAGGAAGTTAGACTATTAATCGCCAAAGTTATTCTCCTGCCCACTCTCTTTTACGGCATAGAAATTTTTGGAAATTGTGATGCGCGGGATTTGCGTACATTAACTGTAGCTTTTAATTCAGTTGTCCCTTATGTGTTTAACTTAAGACGTTTTGACCATGTATCAGAACTGACATATAAAATACTTGACCTTAACTTGACCTCCTGGATCGATCTCAGAATTTTAATCTTCTTTTACAAAATAGTGACGAGTGGAGAACCAAAATATCTTTTCAATAAACTTACCCCAGCCACATCTGTAAGAACCAAAAATTACATATGCCCTCGAATACAAACACTGTGTTCGAGAAGGCAATTTTTCATAAATGGTATCCGGCTATGGAACAATCTACCGCACCAATACAAAACAATTAGGAGCGCAACGCAATTTTACAAAAAAGTTAAAGATCTTTTAAAATACCAGTACACATAAGTACAAAAATTAAATGAAATGAAACAAAACAAAAAAAAAACAAAAAAAAAAAACAAAATAAAAAAAAATTATATATTTTAAAACAATAATAATTGTAACTAAGAGCAACCATATAGTCAAAGCGACAGGGCGTACATATGCTCTGCTGAGAAAATTTTCATTCTCCAAATCGTTCTTAACTGAGAAAGTTAGACTATTAATCGCCAAAGTTATTCTCCTGCCCACTCTCTTTTACGGCAAAGAAATTTTTGGAAATTGTGATGCGCGGGATTTGCGTACATTAACCGTAGCTTTTAATTCAGTTGTCCCTTATGTGTTTAACTTAAGACGTTTTGACCATGTATCAGAACTGACATATAAAATACTTGACCTTAACTTGACCTCCTGGATCGATCTCAGAATTTTAATCTTCTTTTACAAAATAGTGACGAGTGGAGAACCAAAATATCTTTTCAATAAACTTACCCCAGCCACATCTGTAAGAACCAAAAATTACATATGCCCTCGAATACAAACACTGTGTTCGAGAAGGCAATTTTTCATAAATGGTATCCGGCTATGGAACAATCTACCGCACCAATACAAAACAATTAGGAGCGCAACGCAATTTTACAATAAAGTTAAAGATCTTTTAAAATACCAGTACACATAAGTATACAAATTAAATGAAATGAAACAAAACAAAAAAAAAAGGAAAAAAAAAACAAAATATAAACAAAAAATTATATATTTTAAAACAATAATAATTGTAAGAAACTACGAAAATTTGATGTTAGTCATTAATATTCATTAAGAGCGAGATAAATTGCTTTAATAACTTAAAAATAATAATAATATAAAATATCAACTCAATGTGACTAGCGCGATAATTATAAGTGTGCACTTGTAGCGCTAGGATATAAATAAATAAATAAAAAAAAATAAAAAAAAACAAAAATAAAAAAAAAAAAATCCCCTTTGCTTACAACATTCCGCTAATTAATATTCGACATAATAAATCTGCTGTTCAACAAAAAAACTAAACGGTCTCAAAAAATAATTCACAAAACTAAACAAAAATTGTAAAACTGTGAAAGTGAAAGTTGATACAAAAAATATCAACTGAGAAACAAAAGCCAAATATAATTATAAGTCCAAAAATGCAAATTCAACAAGAAGGAAGAGCTGAGGGCAATCCCTCGCTAAACAGTGACGATCAGAAAACAAACCGAAGGAAGAGCTGAGGGCAATCTCTCGCAAAAAATTAACAACCACAAAAATAAATTGAAAGAAGAGCTGAGGGCCATCCCTCGCTAAAAACAACCAAGAAGGACGACCCCAGCAGGATCATCAAGGAAAACAGAAGACATCATATTAATCCCAGGAAGAAAAGAAGACAATTAGTGAGCGTATACTGTTTATTATACCCGTTACTCGTAGAGTAAAATGGTATACTAGATTCGTCGGAAAGTATGTAACAGGCAGAAGGAAGCGTTTCCGACCCCATAAAGTATATATATTGTAACGAACTGATTTTTATTGTCTGCTCGCTACGAGATTCGTGCGGCTAGCTCAGTATATTGTGTGTTCGTCCCACCAAATTTATATTAACGTGACCGCCCAGTAGCTCAGTGAGAAAGCACAGAATTCACGGGTTCGTATTGGGTTTTATTGCGGGTATATTATTACAAGTGTCTTAGTCGCTTGGTTGGCTTTGACTCGTTGCTGGTGACCCTCGGTGCTTCCGACGGTCCTGGATGACTCTACGACCTCTCGCCTTGATGACTCGGTGCTCCAGTCCTGTAGCTCCCTGAAGATACTCGCAGCTCCCTGAAGATCCTCGCCGCTCCCTGAAGATCCTCGCAGCTCCCTGAAGATCCTCGCAGCTCCCTGAAGATGCTCGCTCGCGGTTCACTTCTCACGCGTGACTTGGTGACTGCTGGTAACGACTCGGACTCGCGAGGGGTATCGGCCGTACGGGCCGTACGGACTAGGGTGAACAGAAGCTGCGCTCTCCAGGATCGCTCCTTTCGACACACCGCCGCCTGTCCCTTGCTCTGTCCCGGATGGTCCCACTGGGGTTTCTGCTCAGCCCGCGCGGACAGTCAAGGCGGTAACGCCAGGAAGCTGCCTCGCGCCTTACTTCGCTTCCACGCCTAGTGTAAACGAACGTTCCACCCTAGCCTCACCCTTTTGCTTTTTGTCCGGGACGTTTCCGTGTGGCTTTTGGTACTCGGGGTTCGGGCACGCCGCTCCGGGACCTCGCAAGTCGAATCCGTAGGGCTCTCCTGGATAATTCCACTCGAGACCGTACCGATCGACCGCTCTCCCTTCTGGCTTGTTATATTCGTGGTTCGGGCACGCCGCTCCGGGACCTCGCAAGTCGAATCCGTAGGGCTCTCCTGGACAATTCCACTCGAGACCTTACTGATCGACCGCTCTCCCTTCTGGCTTGTTATACTCTTTCCAGGCGTAACGCCAGGACTTTGTGGACAGGGTTAATCGACCGCCTTGACCTAGCCGTGTGATGCCCTCTGGATCTCAGCTACCTGCGTCTCAATTCGGAGATTCCTGGTATCCCAATCCCGAACGTCTCGACGTAGCAATCTCGCTCCTTGTAGGCTCCCACGGCGCTGCTTCTCTGGCGACTCGACTTGCTGCTGCTCCCTTGTAGGTTATCTGGTTGTTTGATTGTTCACTTTGGTATCTGAGTGATCTTGACGGTTTGACTCCTTGTGATCGACTGATCCAGCTGCCAGCGCTCTGCGGCCTTATATAGGGCCTCCAAGCACCGTTATTCCCCTTTTGCGCACGGCCCGCTGGATCTCTCCACTTTGGGTCCAAAGTCCGTGCCTCCTGGATGACCCACTTGTCCTTTATGTACCGCTTCCAATGGATGTTCCGCCCACTGCTGCCGTTCCGCTGATTCCCGTGCCGCTTGTGGCACACCTGTGTGCCGCTCCACTGCCGAGATGTGGCACTTCCTCTCCCGGTCCAAAGTTCACGGGAGAGTCCAAAGTCCAGAGGAGTTCCGTTATCCCCTTCTGCATACGGCACTCTTGCTCTGCCCGCGAAGTCTCCATTCTCTCTCGATCTCCATCCTTGGTCTCCAATCTCTCTCGCTCTCCTTCATTGGTCTCCAAACTCTCTCGCTCTACATCCTTGGTCTCCAATCTCTCTCGCTCTCCTTCATTGGTCTCCAAACTCTCTCGCTCTCCTTCGTTGGTCTCCAAACTCTCTCGCTCTCCTTCATTGGTCTCCAAACTCTCTCGCTCTCCTTCGTTGGTCTCCAAACTCTCTCGATCTCCCCGCCGCGCCGTTACTACGCGAATTCGCCGCGTATCTGGTAAGCGGCCGGCCATCTGCTGCTGCTTCTATTTGTGGGGAGTTATTCAACTCCTCACATTCCCCCCTTACTTCGGGAAACATTTAAGACTGGTTCCTACTCTCCGGCGTTTCCTTGCTTATCCTAGCCTTTGAGTCCTTGTGATTCCCGCGGCGCTCCCTCGTTGCTCCCTCGACGCTCCCTTGACGCTCTTAACTCCCTTGAGTTTCTACAGCGGGGGTCATCCTCCTCGTAGCAACTTTAAGTCTCCCGCGCCGATATTTCCTGTGTTCCCACTGGGACATCGATACGCCTAGGCTATCGATCCCCAGCTCGCTGCTCATTGCTGCGTCTCACTCCTTTCCATGTTTCCTCCGCCTGGTCACACCATTCGTGCGTGATCGATATTTATTCGCATATCGATACCGACGGTGCGGCGTTGCCACCTGCTCGTTTGCGATATTTCCACCTTGGCCGATATTTCCATTGTCGTGTGCCCATCGATCGCACTATCGTCCAGTGCCAATCGATCGCCTATCGAGGCGCCCCCTTCCCTGGCTCATGGTGATTTTGCAACTTTCTAGGTAAGTTTTCGCATTTCCTCACTCCTTTCTATTTCATCCTTTCTCTCTCCACACGACCTCTCTCGCCTCTCGTCTCTCTCTCTCGCCCTTCAATCGTCCTCATCCGGCTGAGCCTGGCTTTGCGCTGGCAACACTCGAACGCTGGTGCGGAGAGGACTTCGCATTTGCTTCGCTGCAGGTAAGTATTTTGGTGTCGCTTGGCTGCTTCCTGTATTAACCCAATATTGATTTCAGGACGCTGAAGCTGCCATGTATGCCCCTTACTTCTGGCCCCTGTTTCAGCCGCGTTTCCCGTTCTATGTCGGTTTTTTTTTCCTTTTTTTTTCTTTTAAACTCTGTTTTTTCGGTTTATTTAACTTTTATTTTTGCTCCTCGAACACTCTCATGCCCGCCAGCCCTAACCGGACGCGGAACGCGCGCCTCTCTCTCCACACGCGCACGCTGCGCCTGCCGCCCAGGATGCGAGCCTCCTGCACCACCGGTGTCTCCGCGATCCCTTCGGGCCACTCCGTCTCCGCGATTTCTCGCCATCGCTGTCCTTCCGGCGCCGACACCGTCCGCGACAACTTCGGCCGGGCCACCACCTCGGACACTTCGGGCGCCGAGTGCTGCCGCTTGAGCGGAGGACGGCCGTTTCCCACGGGCTCAGGCCACACCCAGGGTCCTCGCTCCAGATGCTCCGCGGTTCCTGCGCTCCCGGTAGGCGTTGGCGTCGATGGCCCTGTCCTTGGCGTTGCTGGTCCGGTGCTCGGCGTCGGTGGTGCCCACTGCTCCGGTCTGCCACGGGTCCTGGGGTCCAGCGGGCTCACCCGGGGACCACATTCTTCCCAGATCCGGGGTTCTTCCGCCGCTGCCGTCTCCTCCGCGGGTCCCTCCGGCCAGGTCCAGACGACCGTCTGCTGTCGCCACCTTACCCCTTCGGCCACGAACGTCCGGGTGCTGTGGCTCACGTGGGCCGCCGGGATATCTGTCCGGATGTGTTGCTGCTGCGGTGGTGGCTGCCGCTGCGGTGGTGGCTGCTGCTGTGGTGGCTGCTGCTGCTGTGGTGGCTGCTGCTGCGGTGGTGGCTGCTGCTGCGGTGGCTGCTGCTGCGGTGGTGGCTGCTGCTGCGGTGGCTGCTGCTGCGGTGGCTGCTGCTGCGGTGGCTGCTGCTGCGGTGGCTGCTGCTGCGGTGGTGGCTGCTGCTGCGGTGGTGGCTGCTGCGGTGGTGGCTGCTGCTGCGGTGGCTGCTGCTCGTGCCTCGGCGTGGGCGGTCGCGCTGGCGTCCACCGTGGTGACCCCTCGTACCGCGGTGTAGGCGGGATTTCGGGCAGCCACCGCGGAGGCGAGGACGCCCAATCGTCTGCCACTTCTTGCGGCGTGGTGCAGGGTTCGGGCGCATACCTCGGCGTAGGTGGGTACCCCGGGTTTTCCCACAGCTGCGCCTCCTCCTCCTCGGCCATCCGTAGTTGGGCCTGCCACTCCGGCGTCTCCTCCATCTCCTTCAACCGCCGCTCCTCGTCTCGCCTTCGCGCCTCGCACTTGCGCCGAAATTCCCATGTGGCCGCTACCACAGCCTCGGCATGGCTACTGAGAGCCAGCTGGTCCTGGGGCGGCTCTTCGCTGGCCCACTCTACCTCCGCCGCGCCAGTCGGGATGCGGCCGTCGGCCCTGTTGACCGCTTTGCGAAGCCGCCATCGCCGTTGCTCCACCCGTGGGTCCTCCACCAACTCGACGTCGCTGTCGGAGCTGATTACCGGATCGGGGACGCCCCGCCCGGAGATCCGCCGCGAGGTTCGGGTAGGCCGGGCTGCCGACCATCCTTGCCCCGGGCTAGATCCTCCGGACGGCTGGTGGGCAGCCATCATCCTGCGCGCTTCGCTTCTTGTCACACGTGTGCTCATGATTGCTCGTTGATTTTGATTGTGCAGCTGGAGCCTGGGCTCCCTTTAACGACACCTCGGTTCCGAGCCTTCCTCTTTGCTCAATCCCGCTATTTCCATTGGCCTCTCCTTCTTACTACCCAGATCTACGGTACAGCTCTCTGCTCTGTACCGTCTTCCCTCTTCCTTCGGCAGACTTTTGATGCGTGTTTTTTCTTTTCCTCCGATCAGTCCCAATCGAGACCTTAGACGCTCTGGTTCGCTCCCTTTGTGTTCTTAACGTTCTCCTGATGTCCTTTATGTGTTTCATTGCGCCTTTGTAGATGACCTGTAGTATCCTTGGAGGTATCCATGGAATTTGTTCGTAGTATCCTTTGGGAATCCTTGCAGGTATCCTTGGACTCTTTCCGTAGTACCCTTTGGGAATCCTTGGACGTATCCTTTGACTCCTTTCGTAGTGTCCTTTGGTCATCCTTGGAGGTATCCTTGGACACCCTTCGTAGTATCCTTTGGGCATCCTTGGGGGTATCCTTGGACTCCTTTCGTAGTATCCTTTGGGCATCCTTGGAGGTATCCTTGGGATCCTTTCGTAGTGTCCTTTGGTCATCCTTGGAGGTATCCTTGGGCACCCTTCGTAGTATCCTTTGGGCATCCTTGGAGGTATTCTTGGACACCCTTCGTAGTATCCTTTGGGCATCCTTGGAGGTATCCTTGGGATCCTTTCGTAGTGTCCTTTGGTCATCCTTGGAGGTATCCTTGGACACCCTTCGTAGTATCCTTTGGCCATCCTTGGAGGTATCCTTGGGATCCTTTCGTAGTATCCTTTGGTCATCCTTGTGGGTATCCTTGGACTTTTAATGTTGTTGTGCATCTGTTGTGTCTGCTTGCTGTAGCCGCTCGCCTGTGTTTTCCGTTTGTTGCTGTTTCAGCTCGCTTACGTGGATGGTCCGCTCTTTCTTCTTATTTTGCAGATTACTGGTGACGCAAAACCTATGACTTGGTAAGGTCCGTCGTATCTTGGGGCCAATTTTGCTGCGAACCCCTCGGCCGCTTTTGATAAATGGTGTTCCTTGGCCCACACGACGTCACCCACCTTTGGCGTCCATTGCCTCCTCCTTAGGTTATAATGCCTAGCCTGGTCCTGGGATGCTTTCTCCAGGTTCCGCCTTACAATCTCGAAGATTTCCCTGAGTTTGTTAGCATTCTCTTCCGGGGTCTCTGTCGGTCGTCCGGTCCCTACGGTTTCTCTGTCGTATAGGGCGCTCGGTAGTCTTGGTTCTCTGCCTTGGGTAATGAACGACGGTGTGTAACCTGTGGATTCTGAAACGCTCGTGTTTACTGCCAGCATGATTTCTGGCCATTTTTCGTCCCAGTCTCTTTGGTTCTGCCCTGCGAACTGCGCAATCATTGTTTTCACCGTCCTATTGGCTCTCTCAGTCGGGTTCTCCTGTGGGGTGTATGGAGCTGTGAACTGTTGCCTGGCTCCCATTTCGGCCAGGAAACTCTTGAAGGTTTTGCTGGTAAACTGGACTCCGTTGTCCGTTATGACTATTTTGGGGACCCCATACCTCGCGATTATGCGTTCTTTGAAAGCTTTCTTTAGGGATTCGGCCGTCGCGCTTCGCAGCGGCACCAACTCAGTCCACTTGGAGAACCTGTCTATCAATACCAGCAGCATTTGGTTGCCGTGCTTCGAACGCGGCAGGGGTCCGACGAAGTCCGCACATACCGTAGCCCATGGTTCCTCTGGCACCTGCGTAAGCATTTTCCCAGCCATTTGCATCTGATTCGGCTTGAACCTCATGCATGTCTCGCATACTCGCACGTGGGCTCGGGCGTCTCTGTGCATTCCTGGCCAGTAGTACCGGGCTGCCAGACGTGCTATTGTCTTTCGGCTTCTTACATGGCCAGCCGCCGGTGAGTCGTGGTTCTCCTTCAGCACCGTTTCCCGCAGCGCTTTCGGGACGCACATCTTCCATGTTGCAACATCTTCGCTGCCCGCTCTATGAGGTATATTCCTGTACAGGGTGTTACCCTCCATCACGTAGTCTGGATACTTTTGCGGCTGGGTCCTTATCTTTTCGCGCATTTCCAGAATCCAGCTGCATGCTGCAGAAGCTTCCGCCGCCGACGTCTCCTTGATCCCTCGAAGCGTTTCCGGCAGTGGCTGCCTTGACAAAGCGTCTGCCACCACGTTGAGTTGCCCTTTCCTGTACGCTATTTCGAAGTCGTACTGCTGCAACTCCAGGGCCCATCTGGCGATCCTCCCCGAAGGGCTCTCTATGCTGTTGAGCCACTTCAGTGCCATGTGGTCGGTTACTACTTTAAAGTGGTAACCTTCCAGATACGGCTTGAGCTTTCGGATTGCCCAGACGATTGCCAAGCACTCCTTCTCGGTTGTTGAGTAATTCTTCTCAGCGCCGTTGAGCGTTCGGCTTGAGTAAGAGATTACCTTTTCGCCTCGTTCAGTTTCCTGGGTCAAGATTGCCCCGATGCCGTAGTCGCTTGCGTCAGTTTGCAAGATGAATGGTTTGTCGAAGTCCGGGCATGCCAGTACGGGGTCTGCGACGAGTCTTGCCTTCACCTCTTCGAACGCCGTCTGATGTTCCTGTGTCCACACCCATTTATTGCCCTTGCGTAGCAGATCGTTCAGAGGTTTGACTATTTTTGCGAAGTCAGGTACAAACCGGCGGTACCATGATGCTACGCCCAGGTACTGTCGGAGCTCTCTTACTGTCGATGGTGGTTCTAGTTCGGCGATGGCTGCTACCTTTTCCGGATCCGTGCCTATTCCTTCACTAGTCACTCGATGACCGAGATATAACAGCTCTTTCTTGAAAAATTGACACTTCTCCGGGTTTAATCTCAGATTTGCCTCCTTTAGTCGTCGGAAAACTTCCTTTAGGTTGGCCTTATGTTCTTCCAGCGAGCGCCCGATCACTATGATGTCGTCCTGGTAAGCAAATGCGTGCGGCGACATTTCTGGGCCGATCACCCGGTCCAGCACCCGTTGAAAAGTCGCAGACGCCGAATGAAGTCCGAATGGCATTACTTTCCATTGGAATAAACCTTTCCCCGGCACTGTAAATGCCGTATACTGCCTGCTGTCCGCTTTCAGTGGGATTTGCCAGTACCCATCCTTTAGGTCCAAGCTGCTGATGTACCGTGCTTCCCTCAATTGGTCGAGAATATAATTTATTCGAGGCATCGGGTAGGCATCCTTTACAGATTTAGCGTTTATTTGCCTAAAGTCGACGCACAGTCTCCATTTGCCCGTATTTTTTTTTAACCATCACGATGGGAGAACTGTATGGGCTTGTTGAGTGTTCTATGTATCCCATTTGGAGAAGCTCGTCCACCTTCGCATTGATCTCCCCTTGAACTTTCGGATTCTTGGGATAGTATCGCTGCTTTATTGGTTTGTCGTCTTTCATCGTGATCTGATGCTCTGCCATGTTTGATGTTCCCTTCATGCTGCTGAAAGTCGATAGCTCTGCCTCCAGGAATTTCGTGGTGTCGTCATCTTCGCTTGCCCGTTGTACGACTGCCACCGACAACTTTTCCTCGAGCCATCCCTTGTGACGATTCCTGGCCGGTATTATCACTTCGTGTCCAGCGCACTTAATTTCGGTACCGACTTGTGTTAGAAAGTTCCATCCCAACACCAATGAATCCACTACTCCTGGTAGTATCAGCAGGCTCATGCTCAGTCGCTTGTTCCCGAACGCAATTTCCACCTCCAGCTGCTCATCGATTCCGCCACATCTTCCGTCTGCCAACCTAACTTGCCGTCGTATCCTCGTAATCTTTCCGAGGGCAGCCAGGTCGTCCGCCAGCTCTTTGCTTATAAAGCTTGCTGTTGCCCCGGTGTCGATTGTGGCCTTGTATGTGCCCCCACCAATCGTCACCGCTGCGGACAACTGCTGCTCCTCCTCGATCAGCTTTCCCGTTAGTTTGGAGAGGTAGCATCTTGCGACCCCCGCTCGCCTCTCTGCGGCTGAGATCGCTGGGCATTTCCCGCCTGCTGGCAGCATTCAACGCTCCTGACGCCTACTCTCCCGCACACCCAGCAGAACAACAGGCGTTGGTGCCGACATCCCCGCGCCCAGTGTCCATGACCGCCGCACTTTCGGCAGGCCTCCTGGGGGTCTGTGATGTGTGTCGTTTCACGAGGCCTTTGTGTTGTACTTGGTGGCCTCCAAACATTGTTTGCTGGTTGCATCTGTTGCTGTTGTGGTGGTGTCCATTGGCCTCCGCGTGGTGCTCCTGTTGCCTGCTGCCGTGGTACTCGGTTAGGTGGCGACCATTGGTCGTTTCCCCGCGTGTCCTGGATTCCTGTCTCTTCGCATCTTCTGCATGTTACCTGCGCTGGCGATGACGACTTGTTCTTCGAGAATTTGTTTTCTTGCGCGAACGCTTCCCGCTCCTTTTCCAGTTCTTCATACTCGTCTGCTAATATCATCAGCGTGTCCAGGTCCGACACTTTGTATGCCCTTAGGAAGATCCTTAGACTGGGGGTGCAGTTCTCTTTAATGACCCTTAACGTCTCTTTCGTAGAATAGTTAAGTGGCCTCACCATCGTCTGCATGTCGATCATGTAGTCCTTGAACGACTCGCTGAAGCCTTGCTTCCTTTGCCGGACCTGGTCCGCCAGCCTGGTGAAGAAGTCTCTTGGCAGGAAATATGTGTGGAAGCTTTCAATGAATTCTGCCCATGTTCTCCATTGCTTATTGTTGGCGATGAACCATTTCAAGGCCCTTCCTTTTAGCAACTCCGGCATCGCTCGAGGGATCATATCAAGCTCCAAACCGTACGTGTTGGCGGACCATTCTACCTGCTCCAGGAACTCGAATGATTTTTCCGCCCCGTCGAACCTGAACGACCATTCGCGGACCTGCTTAGCGACCTTTGCATAGTCCGACTGGCTTGGTCTCGGGATCAGCGCTGCTGCTTTCTTTTCTTGGCTTGACTCTCTCCTGTGGGCCTCTTTCTGTATGTTGTCAACGCTCAGGCTTGCCACCAGGTTGTCCCCTTCAGCGTTCGTTAACGTAATGCTTGGGCCGGCTCTGTCGTAGTATGTCGCCTCTAGCTCGGCCCAGATGTCGACGAGTTGTGGATCGTTCTCTGTTTCGGAGTAGTATTCCGATAGTGCCTTCCTCATGTCGTCTAGCCTGCCCTCCAGGGCGACGTTGAGCCTCTGTGCGACATGGGCGAAGTCTTCCTTCTTGAGGCGGTAAATCCACTTCTTTCCCATTTTTACTGTGCTGTTCTCACTGTTGGGACAATCACGTTGGGCGCCAGATGTAACGAACTGATTTTTATTGTCTGCTCGCTACGAGATTCGTGCGGCTAGCTCAGTATATTGTGTGTTCGTCCCACCAAATTTATATTAACGTGACCGCCCAGTAGCTCAGTGAGAAAGCACAGAATTCACGGGTTCGTATTGGGTTTTATTGCGGGTATATTATTACAAGTGTCTTAGTCGCTTGGTTGGCTTTGACTCGTTGCTGGTGACCCTCGGTGCTTCCGACGGTCCTGGATGACTCTACGACCTCTCGCCTTGATGACTCGGTGCTCCAGTCCTGTAGCTCCCTGAAGATACTCGCAGCTCCCTGAAGATCCTCGCCGCTCCCTGAAGATCCTCGCAGCTCCCTGAAGATCCTCGCAGCTCCCTGAAGATGCTCTCACGCGTGACTTGGTGACTGCTGGTAACGACTCGGACTCGCGAGGGGTATCGGCCGTACGGGCTTAGGGAAGCGTCACCGTTCTCAGACTAGGGCGAACAGAAGCTGCGCTCTCCAGGATCGCTCCTTTCGACACACCGCCGCCTGTCCCTTGCTCTGTCCCGGATGGTCCCACTGGGGTTTCTGCTCAGCCCGCGCGGACAGTCAAGGCGGTAACGCCAGGAAGCTGCCTCGCGCCTTACTTCGCTTCCACGCCTAGTGTAAACGAACGTTCCACCCTAGCCTCACCCTTTTGCTTTTTGTCCGGGACGTTTCCGTGTGGCTTTTGGTACTCGGGGTTCGGGCACGCCGCTCCGGGACCTCGCAAGTCGAATCCGTAGGGCTCTCCTGGATAATTCCACTCGAGACCGTACCGATCGACCGCTCTCCCTTCTGGCTTGTTATATTCGTGGTTCGGGCACGCCGCTCCGGGACCTCGCAAGTCGAATCCGTAGGGCTCTCCTGGACAATTCCACTCGAGACCTTACTGATCGACCGCTCTCCCTTCTGGCTTGTTATACTCTTTCCAGGCGTAACGCCAGGACTTTGTGGACAGGGTTAATCGACCGCCTTGACCTAGCCGTGTGATGCCCTCTGGATCTCAGCTACCTGCGTCTCAATTCGGAGATTCCTGGTATCCCAATCCCGAACGTCTCGACGTAGCAATCTCGCTCCTTGTAGGCTCCCACGGCGCTGCTTCTCTGGCGACTCGACTTGCTGCTGCTCCCTTGTAGGTTATCTGGTTGTTTGATTGTTCACTTTGGTATCTGAGTGATCTTGACGGTTTGACTCCTTGTGATCGACTGATCCAGCTGCCAGCGCTCTGCGGCCTTATATAGGGCCTCCAAGCACCGTTATTCCCCTTTTGCGCACGGCCCGCTGGATCTCTCCACTTTGGGTCCAAAGTCCGTGCCTCCTGGATGACCCACTTGTCCTTTATGTACCGCTTCCAATGGATGTTCCGCCCACTGCTGCCGTTCCGCTGATTCCCGTGCCGCTTGTGGCACACCTGTGTGCCGCTCCACTGCCGAGATGTGGCACTTCCTCTCCCGGTCCAAAGTTCACGGGAGAGTCCAAAGTCCAGAGGAGTTCCGTTATCCCCTTCTGCATACGGCACTCTTGCTCTGCCCGCGAAGTCTCCATTCTCTCTCGATCTCCATCCTTGGTCTCCAATCTCTCTCGCTCTCCTTCATTGGTCTCCAAACTCTCTCGCTCTCCATCCTTGGTCTCCAATCTCTCTCGCTCTCCTTCATTGGTCTCCAAACTCTCTCGCTCTCCTTCGTTGGTCTCCAAACTCTCTCGCTCTCCTTCATTGGTCTCCAAACTCTCTCGCTCTCCTTCGTTGGTCTCCAAACTCTCTCGATCTCCCCGCCGCGCCGTTACTACGCGAATTCGCCGCGTATCTGGTAAGCGGCCGGCCATCTGCTGCTGCTTCTATTTGTGGGGAGTTATTCAACTCCTCACATTCCCCCCTTACTTCGGGAAACATTTAAGACTGGTTCCTACTCTCCGGCGTTTCCTTGCTTATCCTAGCCTTTGAGTCCTTGTGATTCCCGCGGCGCTCCCTCGTTGCTCCCTCGACGCTCCCTTGACGCTCTTAACTCCCTTGAGTTTCTACAGCGGGGGTCATCCTCCTCGTAGCAACTTTAAGTCTCCCGCGCCGATATTTCCTGTGTTCCCACTGGGACATCGATACGCCTAGGCTATCGATCCCCAGCTCGCTGCTCATTGCTGCGTCTCACTCCTTTCCATGTTTCCTCCGCCTGGTCACACCATTCGTGCGTGATCGATATTTATTCGCATATCGATACCGACGGTGCGGCGTTGCCACCTGCTCGTTTGCGATATTTCCACCTTGGCCGATATTTCCATTGTCGTGTGCCCATCGATCGCACTATCGTCCAGTGCCAATCGATCGCCTATCGAGGCGCCCCCTTCCCTGGCTCATGGTGATTTTGCAACTTTCTAGGTAAGTTTTCGCATTTCCTCACTCCTTTCTATTTCATCCTTTCTCTCTCCACACGACCTCTCTCGCCTCTCGTCTCTCTCTCTCGCCCTTCAATCGTCCTCATCCGGCTGAGCCTGGCTTTACGCTGGCAACACTCGAACGCTGGTGCGGAGAGGACTTCGCATTTGCTTCGCTGCAGGTAAGTATTTTGGTGTCGCTTGGCTGCTTCCTGTATTAACCCAATATTGATTTCAGGACGCTGAAGCTGCCATGTATGCCCCTTACTTCTGGCCCCTGTTTCAGCCGCGTTTCCCGTTCTATGTCGGTTTTTTTTTCCTTTTTTTTTCTTTTAAACTCTGTTTTTTCGGTTTATTTAACTTTTATTTTTGCTCCTCGAACACTCTCATGCCCGCCAGCCCTAACCGGACGCGGAACGCGCGCCTCTCTCTCCACACGCGCACGCTGCGCCTGCCGCCCAGGATGCTAGCCTTCTGCACCACCGGTGTCTCCGCGATCCCTTCGGGCCACTCCGTCTCCGCGATTTCTCGCCATCGCTGTCCTTCCGGCGCCGACACCGTCCGCGACAACTTCGGCCGGGCCACCACCTCGGACACTTCGGGCGCCGAGTGCTGCCGCTTGAGCGGAGGACGGCCGTTTCCCACGGGCTCAGGCCACACCCAGGGTCCTCGCTCCAGATGCTCCGCGGTTCCTGCGCTCCCGGTAGGCGTTGGCGTCGATGGCCCTGTCCTTGGCGTTGCTGGTCCGGTGCTCGGCGTCGGTGGTGCCCACTGCTCCGGTCTGCCACGGGTCCTGGGGTCCAGCGGGCTCACCCGGGGACCACATTCTTCCCAGATCCGGGGTTCTTCCGCCGCTGCCGTCTCCTCCGCGGGTCCCTCCGGCCAGGTCCAGACGACCGTCTGCTGTCGCCACCTTACCCCTTCGGCCACGAACGTCCGGGTGCTGTGGCTCACGTGGGCCGCCGGGATATCTGTCCGGATGTGTTGCTGCTGCGGTGGTGGCTGCCGCTGCGGTGGTGGCTGCTGCTGTGGTGGCTGCTGCTGCTGTGGTGGCTGCTGCTGCGGTGGTGGCTGCTGCTGCGGTGGCTGCTGCTGCGGTGGTGGCTGCTGCTGCGGTGGCTGCTGCTGCGGTGGCTGCTGCTGCGGTGGCTGCTGCTGCGGTGGTGGCTGCTGCTGCGGTGGTGGCTGCTGCGGTGGTGGCTGCTGCTGCGGTGGCTGCTGCTCGTGCCTCGGCGTGGGCGGTCGCGCTGGCGTCCACCGTGGTGACCCCTCGTACCGCGGTGTAGGCGGGATTTCGGGCAGCCACCGCGGAGGCGAGGACGCCCAATCGTCTGCCACTTCTTGCGGCGTGGTGCAGGGTTCGGGCGCATACCTCGGCGTAGGTGGGTACCCCGGGTTTTCCCACAGCTGCGCCTCCTCCTCCTCGGCCATCCGTAGTTGGGCCTGCCACTCCGGCGTCTCCTCCATCTCCTTCAACCGCCGCTCCTCGTCTCGCCTTCGCGCCTCGCACTTGCGCCGAAATTCCCATGTGGCCGCTACCACAGCCTCGGCATGGCTACTGAGAGCCAGCTGGTCCTGGGGCGGCTCTTCGCTGGCCCACTCTACCTCCGCCGCGCCAGTCGGGATGCGGCCGTCGGCCCTGTTGACCGCTTTGCGAAGCCGCCATCGCCGTTGCTCCACCCGTGGGTCCTCCACCAACTCGACGTCGCTGTCGGAGCTGATTACCGCTGGATCTCTCCACTTTGGGTCCAAAGTCCGTGCCTCCTGGATGACCCACTTGTCCTTTATGTACCGCTTCCAATGGATGTTCCGCCCACTGCTGCCGTTCCGCTGATTCCCGTGCCGCTTGTGGCACACCTGTGTGCCGCTCCACTGCCGAGATGTGGCACTTCCTCTCCCGGTCCAAAGTTCACGGGAGAGTCCAAAGTCCAGAGGAGTTCCGTTATCCCCTTCTGCATACGGCACTCTTGCTCTGCCCGCGAAGTCTCCATTCTCTCTCGATCTCCATCCTTGGTCTCCAATCTCTCTCGCTCTCCTTCATTGGTCTCCAAACTCTCTCGCTCTACATCCTTGGTCTCCAATCTCTCTCGCTCTCCTTCATTGGTCTCCAAACTCTCTCGCTCTCCTTCGTTGGTCTCCAAACTCTCTCGCTCTCCTTCATTGGTCTCCAAACTCTCTCGCTCTCCTTCGTTGGTCTCCAAACTCTCTCGATCTCCCCGCCGCGCCGTTACTACGCGAATTCGCCGCGTATCTGGTAAGCGGCCGGCCATCTGCTGCTGCTTCTATTTGTGGGGAGTTATTCAACTCCTCACATTCCCCCCTTACTTCGGGAAACATTTAAGACTGGTTCCTACTCTCCGGCGTTTCCTTGCTTATCCTAGCCTTTGAGTCCTTGTGATTCCCGCGGCGCTCCCTCGTTGCTCCCTCGACGCTCCCTCGACGCTCTTAACTCCCTTGAGTTTCTACAGCGGGGGTCATCCTCCTCGTAGCAACTTTAAATCTCCCGCGCCGATATTTCCTGTGTTCCCACTGGGACATCGATACGCCTAGGCTATCGATCCCCAGCTCGCTGCTCATTGCTGCGTCTCACTCCTTTCCATGTTTCCTCCGCCTGGTCACACCATTCGTGCGTGATCGATATTTATTCGCATATCGATACCGACGGTGCGGCGTTGCCACCTGCTCGTTTGCGATATTTCCACCTTGGCCGATATTTCCATTGTCGTGTGCCCATCGATCGCACTATCGTCCAGTGCCAATCGATCGCCTATCGAGGCGCCCCCTTCCCTGGCTCATGGTGATTTTGCAACTTTCTAGGTAAGTTTTCGCATTTCCTCACTCCTTTCTATTTCATCATTTCTCTCTCCACACGACCTCTCTCGCCTCTCGTCTCTCTCTCTCGCCCTTCAATCGTCCTCATCCGGCTGAGCCTGGCTTTGCGCTGGCAACACTCGAACGCTGGTGCGGAGAGGACTTCGCATTTGCTTCGCTGCAGGTAAGTATTTTGGTGTCGCTTGGCTGCTTCCTGTATTAACCCAATATTGATTTCAGGACGCTGAAGCTGCCATGTATGCCCCTTACTTCTGGCCCCTGTTTCAGCCGCGTTTCCCGTTCTATGTCGGTTTTTTTTTCCTTTTTTTTTCTTTTAAACTCTGTTTTTTCGGTTTATTTAACTTTTATTTTTGCTCCTCGAACACTCTCATGCCCGCCAGCCCTAACCGGACGCGGAACGCGCGCCTCTCTCTCCACACGCGCACGCTGCGCCTGCCGCCCAGGATGCGAGCCTCCTGCACCACCGGTGTCTCCGCGATCCCTTCGGGCCACTCCGTCTCCGCGATTTCTCGCCATCGCTGTCCTTCCGGCGCCGACACCGTCCGCGACAACTTCGGCCGGGCCACCACCTCGGACACTTCGGGCGCCGAGTGCTGCCGCTTGAGCGGAGGACGGCCGTTTCCCACGGGCTCAGGCCACACCCAGGGTCCTCGCTCCAGATGCTCCGCGGTTCCTGCGCTCCCGGTAGGCGTTGGCGTCGATGGCCCTGTCCTTGGCGTTGCTGGTCCGGTGCTCGGCGTCGGTGGTGCCCACTGCTCCGGTCTGCCACGGGTCCTGGGGTCCAGCGGGCTCACCCGGGGACCACATTCTTCCCAGATCCGGGGTTCTTCCGCCGCTGCCGTCTCCTCCGCGGGTCCCTCCGGCCAGGTCCAGACGACCGTCTGCTGTCGCCACCTTACCCCTTCGGCCACGAACGTCCGGGTGCTGTGGCTCACGTGGGCCGCCGGGATATCTGTCCGGATGTGTTGCTGCTGCGGTGGTGGCTGCCGCTGCGGTGGTGGCTGCTGCTGTGGTGGCTGCTGCTGCTGTGGTGGCTGCTGCTGCGGTGGTGGCTGCTGCTGCGGTGGCTGCTGCTGCGGTGGTGGCTGCTGCTGCGGTGGCTGCTGCTGCGGTGGCTGCTGCTGCGGTGGCTGCTGCTGCGGTGGTGGCTGCTGCTGCGGTGGTGGCTGCTGCGGTGGTGGCTGCTGCTGCGGTGGCTGCTGCTCGTGCCTCGGCGTGGGCGGTCGCGCTGGCGTCCACCGTGGTGACCCCTCGTACCGCGGTGTAGGCGGGATTTCGGGCAGCCACCGCGGAGGCGAGGACGCCCAATCGTCTGCCACTTCTTGCGGCGTGGTGCAGGGTTCGGGCGCATACCTCGGCGTAGGTGGGTACCCCGGGTTTTCCCACAGCTGCGCCTCCTCCTCCTCGGCCATCCGTAGTTGGGCCTGCCACTCCGGCGTCTCCTCCATCTCCTTCAACCGCCGCTCCTCGTCTCGCCTTCGCGCCTCGCACTTGCGCCGAAATTCCCATGTGGCCGCTACCACAGCCTCGGCATGGCTACTGAGAGCCAGCTGGTCCTGGGGCGGCTCTTCGCTGGCCCACTCTACCTCCGCCGCGCCAGTCGGGATGCGGCCGTCGGCCCTGTTGACCGCTTTGCGAAGCCGCCATCGCCGTTGCTCCACCCGTGGGTCCTCCACCAACTCGACGTCGCTGTCGGAGCTGATTACCGCTGGATCTCTCCACTTTGGGTCCAAAGTCCGTGCCTCCTGGATGACCCACTTGTCCTTTATGTACCGCTTCCAACGGATGTTCCGCCCACTGCTGCCGTTCCGCTGATTCCCGTGCCGCTTGTGGCACACCTGTGTGCCGCTCCACTGCCGAGATGTGGCACTTCCTCTCCCGGTCCAAAGTTCACGGGAGAGTCCAAAGTCCAGAGGAGTTCCGTTATCCCCTTCTGCATACGGCACTCTTGCTCTGCCCGCGAAGTCTCCATTCTCTCTCGATCTCCATCCTTGGTCTCCAATCTCTCTCGCTCTCCTTCATTGGTCTCCAAACTCTCTCGCTCTCCATCCTTGGTCTCCAATCTCTCTCGCTCTCCTTCATTGGTCTCCAAACTCTCTCGCTCTCCTTCGTTGGTCTCCAAACTCTCTCGCTCTCCTTCATTGGTCTCCAAACTCTCTCGCTCTCCTTCGTTGGTCTCCAAACTCTCTCGATCTCCCCGCCGCGCCGTTACTACGCGAATTCGCCGCGTATCTGGTAAGCGGCCGGCCATCTGCTGCTGCTTCTTTTTGTGGGGAGTTATTCAACTCCTCACAATATATTCTTGATCAGGATCACTAGCCGAGTCGATCTAGCCATGTCCGTCTGTCCGTCTGTCTGTCCGGATGAACGCTGAAATCTCGGAAACTATGGGAGCTACGCTATTGAGATTTGGCGTGCAGATTCCTGAGCTTCTTACGCAGCGCAAGTTTGTTTCAGTAGAGTGCAACGCCAACTCTAACGCCCACAAACCGCCCAAAACTGTGGCTCCTACAGTTTTGATGCTAGAATAAAAATTTTAACTGAAATGTAATGTTCTCATCAATACCTATCGATTGACCCAAAAAAAGTTTGCCACGCCCACCCTAACGCCCATAACCCGCCCACAAACTTCAAAAAATCGTAAATATGAACGTGGATATCTCGGAAACTATCAAAGATAGAGAATTGGGATTTCAGATTTAGATTCCGTAGCCTTATACGCAGCGCAAGTTTGTTACGCGAATATGCCACGCCCACTCTAACGCCCACAAGCCGCGAAAACCTGTGACGCCCACAATTTTTTTGCTAGATAAAAAATTTTAACTGAAATGTATTGGTCTCGTCAATACCTATCGATTGGCCCACTCTAACGCCCATAACGCTCAAATCTGTATACCGCCGGTAGGTGGCGCATTTTAATCTCGCTTTGCTACTTGCATATCTCTATTTAGCTGAGTAACGGGTATCTGATAGTCGAGGTACTCGACTATAGCGTTCTTCCTTGTTTTTTTATATTTTATTTAAGTACTATAAGCAAAAAATGTTAAATAAAAACAAACAAGGTGGAAGACCTAATAAACGATTTTGAAAGAATTATCACCATGCCTCTACCCAAACCTGCAATGGCTTCTAGCAGCCAAGCTAATAACCAAGTGAGCGAATTAATTGCACATATTGTAAGTAATGAGTTGATTCCATTAAGGAATGAGATCGTGAGTTTAAAAGCACAACTAAATCAAAATATAAAAAAGGTTAAAGATTTTCAAGTAGGAGTCATTGACCCAAATATTAAATGTGAAACTTCATTCGAAATTATCAAATCAGTCAGGGAATTTAAAGGAGAAGAAGACAAATATGTGAGTTGGAGGGAATCAGCAGAATTAGCCATGGGGCAATATGCTAGAAGTAGCGAATGGTTATTTTCTGCATTGTCAATCTTGAGAAACAAAATAACTGGTACAGCAAACGATGCCCTAACACACAATGGGACAGTATTAAACAGTGACAAACGTCCAATCCATATAATTGAACAAGACTTAGGAGTGCTAAGTCAAGGGAAACTATCCATAACGGAATATAATGGGTTAGTTAATAAAAAACTAACTCTTCTAATAAATAAAACCATTAATACTTACGGCAGAAATAAACCATTAACTGCTGAAATGAACGAAAAACACAAAAATACAGCACTAAGGGTATTAATAACTGGCCTCAACGGCCATATCTCAGACGTAAAATTTTCTATGAACCCACCAGACTTACCGAACGCTATGGTAATAGTACAAGAACTAGAAAGCAATAATTTCAGGGCCCAATTCGCAAACAATTTTTGCATTATCACAGCGCAAAAATTATGAGTCAAATTTCTTCGGGTACCAAAACTATAATAAAAATCCCAGGCAAGGTAACCATAATAACTATAATAATAATAGCAATCAGAGGAATACAAACAACTTGAGGTTTAACCAACCCGATAGCCAAAGTAGAAACAATTATAATCGGAATAAAAAGCATAATTGGAATCAGGGCAGACAGTTTAATCCTCAATATAATTCCCATAATCATTGGAATTCCAATAAAGCTCAACAAAACAAGCCAGAACCGATGGAAGTACAGTTGGAAGTTACAGATTCAGAATAGGCCAAAGTACAATCAGGGTTTTAACAGTTATAACAACACATACAACCAGAATAAATTGAATCAAAATAAAAAGCAGGAGACACAAACAACTCCGCAAAATAATCCGCAGAACAAAAGAGAACCAACAGGTACGGTTAACCAACCGGCAAATAAAGCTATTAAATAATATCGAAGAGGACGATTTTTTAGGCCAGAATCCGGAGTAGGATTACCCTACTTAAAACGATACTATAGCAAGATAAATAAAAAACTTAAAATTTTAGTTGACACAGGAGCAACCTCCTGCTATATCAGAACAGGGATATATAAAAACAAAAACGAGCTTCCTATATATAAAAGAGTATCTACGGTTAATGGATACTCTATAATTAAATATTATCACATGGTAACGATCTTCGATACGCGTTACACATTTTATGAAATAGATGGGTTTAAATCAGACTTCCTAATAGGTTACAACCTATTGAAAAAAATAGGAGCTGTAATAGACACAGAAAAAGGAGTAATAAGATATGGGGGCAAAGAAGAAAAATTGATTTATGATAATGACAGCTCTTTTAACCAACTCCATTAAAGGAATATATTATACGAAAATACTTTGATCAAATCCCAAAATCAGAACTGAGTCTGAAAAGGCAAATCAAAGCAAAACAAGTTTGGGATTTAAATATTCTGAACACGCCGTCGTTGAAGTATCCGACAAAATTACAAGTTTGGGATTCAAAAATCTTTAACACGCCGTCGTTGAAGTATCCGACAAAATTACTAGTTTGGGACTCAAAAATCCTGAGCGCGCCGTCGTTGGAATATCCGACAAAAATTCTAGTTTGGGATTAAAAAGTTCTGAACAACCCGTCGTTGATTTATCCGACAATAATGAAATAAACAATATGAGTGAATCAACTCCAAACCAAAGAATGGGTTTGGAAAATTAGATAATAAATATTATCAATAAAGAGCACTCGAAGATAAACATCCAAGTCCCATTCAGGACTTATATTCGCGGCGAAATAAACACCGAAAACGACAGAAATATTTATAGCAAACATTAGCCGTATGCTCTATCGGCTTCAAATTTCGTAAACTCTGAAGTTATTCGCATGTTAAAAGAAAGAATTATAAGACCAAGTAAAAGCCCTTATAATTCTCCAGTTTTAGTAGTACCAAAAAAGGGTTTTAATGAAGATGGTACTGCAAAGCTCAGATTAGTTATAGACTATAAGAAACTAAATGAAAACACTATTCCGGATAGATATCAAACGCAAGTTTTTTCGATGATTTTGTCAAACCTTGGAAAAGCAAAATACTTTTCCACGATCGACTTGGAGTCTGGGTTTCACCAGATTCTCATGAAAGAGGCAGATATTGAAAATACTTCATTTTCTATAAATAACGGAAAATATGAATTCTTGAGAATGCCATTTAGGCTAACAAACGCTCCCAGAATATTCCAACGTGCAATGGATGACATTTGAGAGAACAAGTAGGAAAATCATGTCATGTATATATGGATGACATTTATATATTTTCTAAAACAACAGAACCACACTACAAGGACTTAATCGTCATAATTAGTATTTTGCTGAACGCAAATATGAAAATTTCAATTAAAAAATCAAAATTGTTCAAATTAGAAACCACCTTTCTGGGTTACGTTGTTTCTCACAATTTAATTAAAATAGACCCCAAAAAATATCTACATCTTGAAATATAATAAAAATATCCTAAAATATCCAATTCCAAAAAACATTCGAGAGCTTAGAAGCTTCCTAGGCCTTACCGGCTATTACTGAAAGTTTGTGCAAAACTACGCAAAAATAGCAAAACCTATGACAAAGTATTTGGAAGGTCAAAATGGAAAAGTATCCAAAAAAAATGTCCCGTAAAACTTTCAAACAGTTAGATGATTCAGCTGTAAGAGCTTTTAACGAGCTGTTACGTGGGCATATTAGTGCCCGAGTTCTGACAATGACTTAGGCCAAGGGAGAGACGTTCGATGTTTAGGCACCCTTTGCCGGCATAAACTACGTCGTATTTGGGTCGTGGGATCTTGGTAAGCCTCTCTCCTCTCCAACATAACGAGAATAAATATTAAAAGTGCGTGGAAAATAATATTAGTCATCAAGTTCGTCAGTCATCAGTCCACACTGCCCAACAAGCTTAGCTGTCGCTTGATCGCAATACGATCGGGCTGTGTTTTGGCCATATTCCCTCCCCTTCATACATTCGTGTGCCAATGGATCGTCGCGGGCCGCGCAATACGATCCCCTATTGTCAAGGTTGTCCGTCGAAAGTTATGTCATTGTTCTTGATTTACTTCACTCCTTGCGTCAGCACACCCCCTTTGTTAGAGTTCTAGCACACCATGGTTTCCAATTCTTTTTCACATTATAAATTTATTAGCTAATATATATCTGCGTCTGTTGATTAATCTAATTTAATTGACAATTATTCTGTTAGCGGAGAGTATCGAATTTATCACATATGAAGGTGCACACATCAGCAAAATACTGACTATTCACGACTACAAACGTCGATCAGAGGGCTCTTGCAATTATCATATAACTACAAAACTCTCAGCATTCAGCAGAGAGTAGTTTTGAGAATGTTATGCAAGAAACCCGAAAATCCTTAAACCAGTTTAAGCAACAATTGCTAATAGCAACGGGAAGGTATACAATACATGAGATGGTCAATATATTCGGAAATACAAGACATATAATAGAATTTGATACCCCGGAAAATTTAGTATCAATCTTAAGGGAATATATTCCTCCTAACATAAGAATAGGTATTCACAGTACTTCAGAAGACTTATACAGAATTCAAAATCCACTTAAAGAACATTTCACAAATAAATTCCTATACACAAAAACATTCGTCCAAGATGTAGAAAACCCTGAAGACGGAGCATTAATAATCGAAGAAACTCATTGTAGAGCACACAGGGGACTGGACGAAATTTACAAACAAATTAATAGACTATACTATTGGCCAAATTTGAAGAAAAAAATACAGGAGTACATAAAGAACTGTACAATTTGTAATAGTAACAAATATATTAGACACCCTGTACTAATTCCTATTGGTCAAGCACCCATCCCAAATAGAGAAGGAGAAAGTCTGCATATTGACATTTTTTACGCTCAGAATTTAATGATCATTACTTGTATTGATTCATCTTAAAAATACTTAGTCGTAAAGGAGATCCAAATTAAACTCAACATAGAAACCAAAATTGCAGAAATATTGCAACAATTTCCACTTGCCAAAACTTTAATGATGGATAACGAGCCTAGTTTTTCTTTAACACAATTTAAATCCTTCGCACAAAGATGCGGTATTAATTTATATTTCGCGGATCCTCGCCATACTACGTTCAATGGACAAATAGAAAGGGCTCATTCTACCCTTACAGAAATTGTTCGTTGAATCAAAGATGAACTTAACTTAGTTTATTATAGAAATAAGCTTAACTCTAGATATAAAAAACGAGTAATTAAGGAGAATCTACATAATAAGGTTATCATAAGCAATAGAAATCGTACGATTCATAAAGATAACATCAAATCTTAAACACAGTTTGTCTTAAATTACAGAAAATGAATTCAATAATATTTGTATTATTGATAGTAGCAGCGAACCATGATTTTTTCCTCTACAACGATACAAAAGACATTCTTGTATATGATTCATACGCTGACCTATTTCATATAACTAATTTAGGTTTATATAAAGACATAATCAAACTCGAATCAACACACATAAACAAAAGTAATAATTTACAGTGGGAAATTTCCTATGATTAAGATATCATTAAAATGCTTCTCTCACAAATTTTACCAAGTAGGGCAAAAAGAAATGGATAGCAGGGACTCCCGATCACGATGATTTGATAAAGGTCCAAAATAAAATTGATGATTTAATCCAAAATAGTAACAATCAATTTGTTACTAATTCTAAATTATTTCAAGAAATAAAAACCGTATCTGATAATCTAAAAACAGTTCTTTCAAACCAAGAATTTCCATTCAGAAAACACCGTCTTCGCTTACTCACTTACGATCTGATGAACTTAATGGATACAATTACATTAGCAAAAATAGATGTTTTTAACACTAGAACTCTAAACGCTGAAGAAATCCATGATATATATAAACACGAACAGAAACCTGTAGTAATTACTGACATATTAGATATATCAAAATTTAAAATCGCCATACACCAAGAATTAATTGTAATATATATAAAATACCCCATCATAACAAACCGTTGCAAAGTGTATAACGCAAGATCCATCTCACACAATGATGGGAAACTGTTAATTTATAATCATGTCGCTAAATGTAACAATAGATATTATGTAATTTCTCATTTTAAGACAGAAATATTTAATAATTATGGCACTTTAAGCCCAGAAAGTTCTTGGAGAAAAATCCGTTTGTTATAAAATCAGGGAATATAATAAAAAAATTGATGTAATCTAAGAAGAAGCCATTTTTATAAATGGTTATAATACTGTTAATGATACTCATTTAAATGGGTAATTTTTAATTACTTTTAATAGTACTACTACAATAAATAATATACCCTACTCTAATCACCATAAGGTAATAGATTATATCACTGCTAAACAGTATAATGATTTTTTAGTATCCGAATATCTTATGTCAAAGGATTCGGAACTTTCATTCGATAACATATTAAGCCCATTTATTCAAATTAAACAAACACAAATTCCAATAATACTGATCATATTAACTTAAATATATGTAATTATCACGCTTGTATTTAAATTCAAAAAATATCTAACATTCAAACCACGGCAAATTCATATTGAAATAACCCCCAAAAATAATATGTCAGAAAATGAAAATACCAGGATGAAATTATAGTCGAATTGACAAATCATCTAAATTCAGCCGCCTTACCCAAGTCGTAAACAATTTCTCATAAACAATTCTTAGCTGGGATCCCCTTACTCAGCGTTCCCACAGAATCCCAATTAGCTCCCCCACTTCAATCGAAGTTCATTGTTAAGACTCAATTGCGCCGCAGTCCTCCTAACATAAACTAAGCTGGGTCCAGCTAATGTAAACACAAGCATCCGGTCAACACCCGGCGAGCCCCTTGTGTCCAACCCTTGTCCAACTCTTAATGAGTTTTCCAATTCTCTTAAACCGAGGTTTGTTTATCAGATAGTCGGCCCTTGGCCAGGGAGTCCATTTTGCATCCGAGAAGATCGGTTCAAAAGAAAATATTGTGAGCAGTAAAATAATAGTCGGTATTAAGCAAAAGTTGTAAAGTTGTAACTTAGTGAATAAAAAATAAAAATAATTTTTTTTTAATTAGTCGCAAGTGAAATAATTAATTGGCGCCGAACGTGGGGCCACGCATAAATTGTTTTAATTAAAAGCTTTAAAATAAATAACTTACGGTTTTAAAGTAAAAAGGAACTTGCGTGGTCAAATAAAAACCTAACCAACCGAAGAAAAGTTCGTCTTAAAAACAAAGTAGGAAATTAATAAATGAAATAATCCCCTTTTCTTACAACATTCCGCTATTTAATAATCGGCATAATAAATCTGCTGTTCAACAAAAAAACTAAACGGTCTCAAAAAATAATTCACAAAACTAAACAAAAATTGTAAAACTGTGAAAGTGAAAGTTGATAAAAAAAATATCAACTGAGAAACAAAAGCCAAATACAATTATAAGTCCAAAAATGCAAATTCAACAAGAAGGAAGAGCTGAGGGCAATCCCTCGCTAAACAGTGACGATCAGAAAACAAACCGAAGGAAGAGCTGAGGGCAATCTCTCGCAAAAAATTAACAACCACAAAAATAAATTGAAAGAAGAGCTGAGGGCCATCCCTCGCTAAAAACAACCAAGAAGGACGACCCCAGCAGGATCATCAAGGAAAACAGAAGACATCATATTAATCCCAGGAAGAAAAGAAGACAATTAGTGAGCGTTACTGCTTATTATACCCGTTACTCGTAGAGTAAAAGGGTATACTAGATTCGTCGGAAAGTATGTAACAGGCAGAAGGAACCGTTTCCGACCCCATAAAGTATATATATATTCTTGATCAGGATCACTAGCCGAGTCGATCTAGCCATGTCCGTCTGTCCGTCTGTCTGTCCGGATGAACGCTGAAATCTCGGAAACTATGGGAGCTACGCTAGATTTGGCGTGCAGATTCCTGAGCTTCTTACGCAGCGCAAGTTTGTTTCAGTAGAGTGCCACGCCAACCCTAACGCCCACAAACCGCCCAAAACGGTGGCTCCTACAGTTTTGATGCTAGAGTAAAAATTTTAACTGAAATGTAATGTTCTCATCAATACCTATCGATTGACCCAAAAAAAGTTTGCCACGCCCACCCTAACGCCCATAACCCGCCCACAAACTTCAAAAAATCGTAAATATGAACGTGGATATCTCGGAAACTATCAAAGATAGAGAATTGGGATTTCAGATTTAGATTCCGTAGCCTTATACGCAGCGCAAGTTTGTAACGCGATTATGCCACGCCCACTCTAACGCCCACAAGCCGCGAAAACCTGTGACGCCCACAATTTTTTTGCTAGATAAAAAATTTTAACTGAAATGTATTGGTCTCGTCAATACCTATCAATTGGCCCACTCTAACGCCCATAACGCTCAAATCTGTATACCGCCGGTAGGTGGAGCATTTTTATCTCGCTTTGCTACTTGCATATCTCTATTTAGCTGAGTAACGGGTATCTGATAGTCGAGGTACTCGACTATAGCGTTCTTCCTTGTTTTTTTATATTTTATTTAAGTACTATAAGCAAAAAATGTTAAATAAAAACAAACAAGGTGGAAGACCTAATAAACGATTTTGAAAGAATTATCACCATGCCTCTACCCAAACCTGCAATGGCTTCTAGCAGCCAAGCTAATAACCAAGTGAGCGAATTAATTGCACATATTGTAAGTAATGAGTTGATTCCATTAAGGAATGAGATCGTGAGTTTAAAAGCACAACTAAATCAAAATATAAAAAAGGTTAAAGATTTTCAAGTAGGAGTCATTGACCCAAATATTAAATGTGAAACTTCATTCGAAATTATCAAATCAGTCAGGGAATTTAAAGGAGAAGAAGACAAATATGTGAGTTGGAGGGAATCAGCAGAATTAGCCATGGGGCAATATGCTAGAAGTAGCGAATGGTTATTTTCTGCATTGTCAATCTTGAGAAACAAAATAACTGGTACAGCAAACGATGCCCTAACACACAATGGGACAGTATTAAACAGTGACAAACGTCCAATCCATATAATTGAACAAGACTTAGGAGTGCTAAGTCAAGGGAAACTATCCATAACGGAATATAATGGGTTAGTTAATAAAAAACTAACTCTTCTAATAAATAAAACCATTAATACTTACGGCAGAAATAAACCATTAACTGCTGAAATGAACGAAAAACACAAAAATACAGCACTAAGGGTATTAATAACTGGCCTCAACGGCCATATCTCAGACGTAAAATTTTCTATGAACCCACCAGACTTACCGAACGCTATGGTAATAGTACAAGAACTAGAAAGCAATAATTTCAGGGCCCAATTCGCAAACAATTTTTGCATTATCACAGCGCAAAAATTATGAGTCAAATTTCTTCGGGTACCAAAACTATAATAAAAATCCCAGGCAAGGTAACCATATTAACTATAATAATAATAGCAATCAGAGGAATACAAACAACTTGAGGTTTAACCAACCCGATAGCCAAAGTAGAAACAATTATAATCGGAATAAAAAGCATAATTGGAATCAGGGCAGACAGTTTAATCCTCAATATAATTCCCATAATCATTGGAATTCCAATAAAGCTCAACAAAACAAGCCAGAACCGATGGAAGTACAGTTGGAAGTTACAGATTCAGAATAGGCCAAAGTACAATCAGGGTTTTAACAGTTATAACAACACATACAACCAGAATAAATTGAATCAAAATAAAAAGCAGGAGACACAAACAACTCCGCAAAATAATCCGCAGAACAAAAGAGAACCAACAGGTACGGTTAACCAACCGGCAAATAAAGCTATTAAATAATATCGAAGAGGACGATTTTTTAGGCCAGAATCCGGAGTAGGATTACCCTACTTAAAACGATACTATAGCAAGATAAATAAAAAACTTAAAATTTTAGTTGACACAGGAGCAACCTCCTGCTATATCAGAACAGGGATATATAAAAACAAAAACGAGCTTCCTATATATAAAAGAGTATCTACGGTTAATGGATACTCTATAATTAAATATTATCACATGGTAACGATCTTCGATACGCGTTACACATTTTATGAAATAGATGGGTTTAAATCAGACTTCCTAATAGGTTACAACCTATTGAAAAAAATAGGAGCTGTAATAGACACAGAAAAAGGAGTAATAAGATATGGGGGCAAAGAAGAAAAATTGATTTATGATAATGACAGCTCTTTTAACCAACTCCATTAAAGGAATATATTATACGAAAATACTTTGATCAAATCCCAAAATCAGAACTGAGTCTGAAAAGGCAAATCAAAGCAAAACAAGTTTGGGATTTAAATATTCTGAACACGCCGTCGTTGAAGTATCCGACAAAATTACAAGTTTGGGATTCAAAAATCTTTAACACGCCGTCGTTGAAGTATCCGACAAAATTACTAGTTTGGGACTCAAAAATCCTGAGCGCGCCGTCGTTGGAATATCCGACAAAAATTCTAGTTTGGGATTAAAAAGTTCTGAACAACCCGTCGTTGATTTATCCGACAATAATGAAATAAACAATATGAGTGAATCAACTCCAAACCAAAGAATGGGTTTGGAAAATTAGATAATAAATATTATCAATAAAGAGCACTCGAAGATAAACATCCAAGTCCCATTCAGGACTTATATTCGCGGCGAAATAAACACCGAAAACGACAGAAATATTTATAGCAAACATTAGCCGTATGCTCTATCGGCTTCAAATTTCGTAAACTCTGAAGTTATTCGCATGTTAAAAGAAAGAATTATAAGACCAAGTAAAAGCCCTTATAATTCTCCAGTTTTAGTAGTACCAAAAAAGGGTTTTAATGAAGATGGTACTGCAAAGCTCAGATTAGTTATAGACTATAAGAAACTAAATGAAAACACTATTCCGGATAGATATCAAACGCAAGTTTTTTCGATGATTTTGTCAAACCTTGGAAAAGCAAAATACTTTTCCACGATCGACTTGGAGTCTGGGTTTCACCAGATTCTCATGAAAGAGGCAGATATTGAAAATACTTCATTTTCTATAAATAACGGAAAATATGAATTCTTGAGAATGCCATTTAGGCTAACAAACGCTCCCAGAATATTCCAACGTGCAATGGATGACATTTGAGAGAACAAGTAGGAAAATCATGTCATGTATATATGGATGACATTTATATATTTTCTAAAACAACAGAACCACACTACAAGGACTTAATCGTCATAATTAGTATTTTGCTGAACGCAAATATGAAAATTTCAATTAAAAAATCAAAATTGTTCAAATTAGAAACCACCTTTCTGGGTTACGTTGTTTCTCACAATTTAATTAAAATAGACCCCAAAAAATATCTACATCTTGAAATATAATAAAAATATCCTAAAATATCCAATTCCAAAAAACATTCGAGAGCTTAGAAGCTTCCTAGGCCTTACCGGCTATTACTGAAAGTTTGTGCAAAACTACGCAAAAATAGCAAAACCTATGACAAAGTATTTGGAAGGTCAAAATGGAAAAGTATCCAAAAAAAATGTCCCGTAAAACTTTCAAACAGTTAGATGATTCAGCTGTAAGAGCTTTTAACGAGCTGTTACGTGGGCATATTAGTGCCCGAGTTCTGACAATGACTTAGGCCAAGGGAGAGACGTTCGATGTTTAGGCACCCTTTGCCGGCATAAACTACGTCGTATTTGGGTCGTGGGATCTTGGTAAGCCTCTCTCCTCTCCAACATAACGAGAATAAATATTAAAAGTGCGTGGAAAATAATATTAGTCATCAAGTTCGTCAGTCATCAGTCCACACTGCCCAACAAGCTTAGCTGTCGCTTGATCGCAATACGATCGGGCTGTGTTTTGGCCATATTCCCTCCCCTTCATACATTCGTGTGCCAATGGATCGTCGCGGGCCGCGCAATACGATCCCCTATTGTCAAGGTTGTCCGTCGAAAGTTATGTCATTGTTCTTGATTTACTTCACTCCTTGCGTCAGCACACCCCCTTTGTTAGAGTTCTAGCACACCATGGTTTCCAATTCTTTTTCACATTATAAATTTATTAGCTAATATATATCTGCGTCTGTTGATTAATCTAATTTAATTGACAATTATTCTGTTAGCGGAGAGTATCGAATTTATCACATATGAAGGTGCACACATCAGCAAAATACTGACTATTCACGACTACAAACGTCGATCAGAGGGCTCTTGCAATTATCATATAACTACAAGGCTGATACTCGCCGCTGAAAAAGTTTATAGTAGTCTATAAAACTGTAGGATACTGCACGAATATTTATATATGTATGTTTATAAGAAAGGAACCGTGTCCCGACAAACTTACTCCCTCTTTAAGTCCTGGGCGAAGAGATCTCAACGCTCCGGATCCTGGGCTTTGGGAAAATATTATATTGGATATGTATATATAAATATACGTGCACCAAAATACGGCTGTTCTTAAGTATACTAATTCACTTAAACACAAAATATATATATATTATGCCAGAGGCATGCGACTTCTTCAACGGCTGGTTGAGAGATTCGTCCTCTCTAATTGTTTCGCACTTTGTCTATTGATTCGGTTGGTTTAAATATATTTCAATGCTTGTTTGAATGCTTGATTTTCACTTGTTATCCAATTGTAATATTTGAGGATATTGGTCCTTGGTTATGCATGAGTTCACTTTAGCTTTGGTTGGCTCGATTAACACATTTGTATTGCATCACTACTTTCACCGACGTCGCTACGCTCTGAACGGATGGTTCCTACAGCTGAACAAATTTCAGGAGCATGGAGATCACGGATACTGCGTCCTCAAACATCGTCCTTATTGTTGATCTTCTTCACGTTCTTTGATGACAATAGCGGCGCTGGTTCGACACAAGATTATTTCGAGCTGCAATTGTGTTCTCCTCAATGACTGTTGGATATGGTGGCTGGTCCTGGTGGCAGAAGACTCCATGGACGACTGCCCCAGGGAAAGTCGCCTTCCCTCGAAGCTGCCGGCTTCCGTCAGCAAGACACCCAAATGGATTCTCTCCCTTTCTCTATTTGTCTAAGGTCTTTTATACCAGACTAGAGCTTTTACTTGGCTGCGGGTATGGATCGGATAAACTAGGTGTTCCCACCTAGAATTACTGTTTCTTGATATCTGCTATCTTGGGAGTCAACGGCCGGCTGTTACCCTTTGCCAGCTACCGGAGTATGGTTACCAATAGGTCGATAGTGGCCGTTGTTCTGGCCACGCGACACCCGGGAATTGCCGAATTGCTTTTTCTTCTGCCTTTACCAGTATGAGTCTGGTTAGTCACATGCACCCCTCCCCTTGGCTAAAGACTCCTCGTTGTTTCTCTATGTGAATCTTTCTATGTGGCGGGCGTACGTAACAGAGTTCAAAGATAATTTAATTGCACAAATCGAATTGGTACAACCTGATTATAATACAAAATTCACTTTAACGACCGATGCGTCCGATCTAGCTATTGGTGCTGTTCTTTCTCAGGAAGGAAAACCAATAACCTTTATTTCAAAAACTCTAACTAAAGCCAAAAAAATATATGCAGCCAATAAGAAAGAACTTTTAGCAATAGTTTGGGCATTTAAAAATTTGGGAAACTATTTATACGGCGTAAACAACATAGAAATCTATACAGATCATCAACCACTGTCTTTCTCGATCTCTCAAAAAAATCCAAACATCGAGATGAAAAGATGGTACTCATTCATTGAAAGTTAATAAAAATAATTTATAAGCCAGGATCTAACATAGTAGTCGCTGACGCCTTATCAAGAATTCAAATTAACAACCCATCGGACAGTAACGAGACGGTCTTAGATCAAAACTCTCAGCATTCAGCAGAGAGTAGTTTTGAGAATGTTATGCAAGAAACCCGAAAATCCTTAAACCAGTTTAAGCAACAATTGCTAATAGCAACGGGAAGGTATACAATACATGAGATGGTCAATATATTCGGAAATACAAGACATATAATAGAATTTGATACCCCGGAAAATTTAGTATCAATCTTAAGGGAATATATTCCTCCTAACATAAGAATAGGTATTCACAGTACTTCAGAAGACTTATACAGAATTCAAAATCCACTTAAAGAACATTTCACAAATAAATTCCTATACACAAAAACATTCGTCCAAGATGTAGAAAACCCTGAAGACGGAGCATTAATAATCGAAGAAACTCATTGTAGAGCACACAGGGGACTGGACGAAATTTACAAACAAATTAATAGACTATACTATTGGCCAAATTTGAAGAAAAAAATACAGGAGTACATAAAGAACTGTACAATTTGTAATAGTAACAAATATATTAGACACCCTGTACTAATTCCTATTGGTCAAGCACCCATCCCAAATAGAGAAGGAGAAAGTCTGCATATTGACATTTTTTACGCTCAGAATTTAATGATCATTACTTGTATTGATTCATCTTAAAAATACTTAGTCGTAAAGGAGATCCAAATTAAACTCAACATAGAAACCAAAATTGCAGAAATATTGCAACAATTTCCACTTGCCAAAACTTTAATGATGGATAACGAGCCTAGTTTTTCTTTAACACAATTTAAATCCTTCGCACAAAGATGCGGTATTAATTTATATTTCGCGGATCCTCGCCATACTACGTTCAATGGACAAATAGAAAGGGCTCATTCTACCCTTACAGAAATTGTTCGTTGAATCAAAGATGAACTTAACTTAGTTTATTATAGAAATAAGCTTAACTCTAGATATAAAAAACGAGTAATTAAGGAGAATCTACATAATAAGGTTATCATAAGCAATAGAAATCGTACGATTCATAAAGATAACATCAAATCTTAAACACAGTTTGTCTTAAATTACAGAAAATGAATTCAATAATATTTGTATTATTGATAGTAGCAGCGAACCATGATTTTTTCCTCTACAACGATACAAAAGACATTCTTGTATATGATTCATACGCTGACCTATTTCATATAACTAATTTAGGTTTATATAAAGACATAATCAAACTCGAATCAACACACATAAACAAAAGTAATAATTTACAGTGGGAAATTTCCTATGATTAAGATATCATTAAAATGCTTCTCTCACAAATTTTACCAAGTAGGGCAAAAAGAAATGGATAGCAGGGACTCCCGATCACGATGATTTGATAAAGGTCCAAAATAAAATTGATGATTTAATCCAAAATAGTAACAATCAATTTGTTACTAATTCTAAATTATTTCAAGAAATAAAAACCGTATCTGATAATCTAAAAACAGTTCTTTCAAACCAAGAATTTCCATTCAGAAAACACCGTCTTCGCTTACTCACTTACGATCTGATGAACTTAATGGATACAATTACATTAGCAAAAATAGATGTTTTTAACACTAGAACTCTAAACGCTGAAGAAATCCATGATATATATAAACACGAACAGAAACCTGTAGTAATTACTGACATATTAGATATATCAAAATTTAAAATCGCCATACACCAAGAATTAATTGTAATATATATAAAATACCCCATCATAACAAACCGTTGCAAAGTGTATAACGCAAGATGCATCTCACACAATGATGGGAAACTGTTAATTTATAATCATGTCGCTAAATGTAACAATAGATATTATGTAATTTCTCATTTTAAGACAGAAATATTTAATAATTATGGCACTTTAAGCCCAGAAAGTTCTTGGAGAAAAATCCGTTTGTTATAAAATCAGGGAATATAATAAAAAAATTGATGTAATCCAAGAAGAAGCCATTTTTATAAATGGTTATAATACTGTTAATGATACTCATTTAAATGGGTAATTTTTAATTACTTTTAATAGTACTACTACAATAAATAATATACCCTACTCTAATCACCATAAGGTAATAGATTATATCACTGCTAAACAGTATAATGATTTTTTAGTATCCGAATATCTTATGTCAAAGGATTCGGAACTTTCATTCGATAACATATTAAGCCCATTTATTCAAATTAAACAAACACAAATTCCAATAATACTGATCATATTAACTTAAATATATATCACGCTTGTATTTAAATTCAAAAAATATCTAACATTCAAACCACGGCAAATTCATATTGAAATAACCCCCAAAAATAATATGTCAGAAAATGAAAATACCAGGATGAAATTATAGTCGAATTGACAAATCATCTAAATTCAGCCGCCTTACCCAAGTCGTAAACAATTTCTCATAAACAATTCTTAGCTGGGATCCCCTTACTCAGCGTTCCCACAGAATCCCAATTAGCTCCCCCACTTCAATCGAAGTTCATTGTTAAGACTCAATTGCGCCGCAGTCCTCCTAACATAAACTAAGCTGGGTCCAGCTAATGTAAACACAAGCATCCGGTCAACACCCGGCGAGCCCCTTGTGTCCAACCCTTGTCCAACTCTTAATGAGTTTTCCAATTCTCTTAAACCGAGGTTTGTTTATCAGATAGTCGGCCCTTGGCCAGGGAGTCCATTTTGCATCCGAGAAGATCGGTTCAAAAGAAAATATTGTGAGCAGTAAAATAATAGTCGGTATTAAGCAAAAGTTGTAAAGTTGTAACTTAGTGAATAAAAAATAAAAATAATTTTTTTTTAATTAGTCGCAAGTGAAATAATTAATTGGCGCCGAACGTGGGGCCACGCATAAATTGTTTTAATTAAAAGCTTTAAAATAAATAACTTACGGTTTTAAAGTAAAAAGGAACTTGCGTGGTCAAATAAAAACCTAACCAACCGAAGAAAAGTTCGTCTTAAAAACAAAGTAGGAAATTAATAAATGAAATAATCCCCTTTTCTTACAACATTCCGCTATTTAATAATCGGCATAATAAATCTGCTGTTCAACAAAAAAACTAAACGGTCTCAAAAAATAATTCACAAAACTAAACAAAAATTGTAAAACTGTGAAAGTGAAAGTTGATAAAAAAAATATCAACTGAGAAACAAAAGCCAAATACAATTATAAGTCCAAAAATGCAAATTCAACAAGAAGGAAGAGCTGAGGGCAATCCCTCGCTAAACAGTGACGATCAGAAAACAAACCGAAGGAAGAGCTGAGGGCAATCTCTCGCAAAAAATTAACAACCACAAAAATAAATTGAAAGAAGAGCTGAGGGCCATCCCTCGCTAAAAACAACCAAGAAGGACGACCCCAGCAGGATCATCAAGGAAAACAGAAGACATCATATTAATCCCAGGAAGAAAAGAAGACAATTAGTGAGCGTTACTGCTTATTATACCCGTTACTCGTAGAGTAAAAGGGTATACTAGATTCGTCGGAAAGTATGTAACAGGCAGAAGGAACCGTTTCCGACCCCATAAAGTATATATATATTCTTGATCAGGATCACTAGCCGAGTCGATCTAGCCATGTCCGTCTGTCCGTCTGTCTGTCCGGATGAACGCTGAAATCTCGGAAACTATGGGAGCTACGCTAGATTTGGCGTGCAGATTCCTGAGCTTCTTACGCAGCGCAAGTTTGTTTCAGTAGAGTGCCACGCCAACCCTAACGCCCACAAACCGCCCAAAACGGTGGCTCCTACAGTTTTGATGCTAGAGTAAAAATTTTAACTGAAATGTATTGTTCTCATCAATACCTATCGATTGACCCAAAAAAAGTTTGCCACGCCCACCCTAACGCCCATAACCCGCCCACAAACTTCAAAAAATCGTAAATATGAACGTGGATATCTCGGAAACTATCAAAGATAGAGAATTGGGATTTCAGATTTAGATTCCGTAGCCTTATACGCAGCGCAAGTTTGTAACGCGATTATGCCACGCCCACTCTAACGCCCACAAGCCGCGAAAACCTGTGACGCCCACAATTTTTTTGCTAGATAAAAAATTTTAACTGAAATGTATTGGTCTCGTCAATACCTATCAATTGGCCCACTCTAACGCCCATAACGCTCAAATCTGTATACCGCCGGTAGGTGGCGCATTTTTATCTCGCTTTGCTACTTGCATATCTCTATTTAGCTGAGTAACGGGTATCTGATAGTCGAGGTACTCGACTATAGCGTTCTTCCTTGTTTTTTTATATTTTATTTAAGTACTATAAGCAAAAAATGTTAAATAAAAACAAACAAGGTGGAAGACCTAATAAACGATTTTGAAAGAATTATCACCATGCCTCTACCCAAACCTGCAATGGCTTCTAGCAGCCAAGCTAATAACCAAGTGAGCGAATTAATTGCACATATTGTAAGTAATGAGTTGATTCCATTAAGGAATGAGATCGTGAGTTTAAAAGCACAACTAAATCAAAATATAAAAAAGGTTAAAGATTTTCAAGTAGAAGTCATTGACCCAAATATTAAATGTGAAACTTCATTCGAAATTATCAAATCAGTCAGGGAATTCAAAGGAGAAGAAGACAAATATGTGAGTTGGAGGGAATCAGCAGAATTAGCCATGGGGCAATATGCTAGAGGTAGCTAAAGGTTATTTTCTGCATTGTCAATCTTGAGAAACAAAATAACTGGTACAGCAAACGATGCCCTAACACACAATGGGACAGTATTAAATTTTGACGCGATAATGGCAAGGTTGGACTTTGTTTTTAGTGACAAACGTCCAATCCATATAATTGAACAAGACTTAGGAGTGCTAAGTCAAGGGAAACTATCCATAACGGAATATAATGGGTTAGTTAATAAAAAACTAACTCTTCTAATAAATAAAACCATTAATACTTACGGCAGAAATAAACCATTAACTGCTGAAATGAACGAAAAACACAAAAATACAGCACTAAGGGTATTCATAACTGGCCTCAACGGCCATATCTCAGACGTAAAATTTTCTATGAATCCACCAGACTTACCGAACGCTATGGTTATAGTACAAGAACTAGAAAGCAATAATTTGAGGGCCCAATTCGCAAACAATTTTTGCATTAACACAGCGCAAAAATTATGAGTCAAATTTCTTCGGGTACCAAAACTATAATAAAAATCCCAGGCAAGGTAACCATAATAACTATAATAATAATAGCAATCAGAGGAATACAAACAACTTGAGGTTTAACCAACCCGATAGCCAAAGTAGAAACAATTATAATCGGAATAAAAAGCATAATTGGAATCAGGGCAGACAGTTTAATCCTCAATATAATTCCCATAATCATTGGAATTCCAATAAAGCTCAACAAAACAAGCCAGAACCGATGGAAGTACAGTTGGAAGTTACAGATTCAGAATAGGCCAAAGTACAATCAGGGTTTTAACAGTTATAACAACACATACAACCAGAATAAATTGAATCAAAATAAAAAGCAGGAGACACAAACAACTCCGCAAAATAATCCGCAGAACAAAAGAGAACCAACAGGTACGGTTAACCAACCGGCAAATAAAGCTATTAAATAATATCGAAGAGGACGATTTTTTAGGCCAGAATCCGGAGTAGGATTACCCTACTTAAAACGATACTATAGCAAGATAAATAAAAAACTTAAAATTTTAGTTGACACAGGAGCAACCTCCTGCTATATCAGAACAGGGATATATAAAAACAAAAACGAGCTTCCTATATATAAAAGAGTATCTACGGCTAATGGATACTCTATAATTAAATATTATCACATGGTAACGATCTTCGATACGCGTTACACATTTTATGAAATAGATGGGTTTAAATCAGACTTCCTAATAGGTTACAACCTATTGAAAAAAATAGGAGCTGTAATAGACACAGAAAAATGAGTAATAAGATATGGGGGCAATGAAGAAAAATTGATTTATGATAATGACAGCTCTTTTAACCAACTTTCCTTATCCGAAGAAAAAACCATTCTTCCATTAAAGGAATATATTTTACGAAAATACTTTGATGAAAAGCCCAAAATCAGAACTGGGTCTGAAAAGGCAAATTAAAGCAAAACAAGTTTGGGATTTAAATAACCTGAACACGCCGTCGTTGAAGTATCCGACAAAATTGCAAGTTTGGGTTTCAAAAATCCTGAACACGCCGTCGTTGAAGTATCCGACAAAATTACTAGTTTGGGACTCAAAAATCCTGAGCGCGCCGTCGTTGAAATATCCGACAAAAATTCTAGTTTGGGATTAAAAAGTTCTGAACAAGCCGTCGTTGATTTATCCGACAATAATGAAATAAACAATATGAGTAAATCAACTTCAAACCAAAGAATGGATTTGGAAAATGAGATAATAAATATTATCAATAAAGAGCACTCGAAGATAAACATGCAAGTTCCTTTCAGGACTTATATTCGCGGTGAAATAAACACCGAAAACGACAGAGCTATTTATAGCAAACAGTAGCCGTATGCTCTATATAGTACCAAAAAAGGGTTTTAATGAAGATGGTACTGCAAAGCTCAGATTAGTTATAGACTATAAGAAACTAAATGAAAGCACTATTCCGGATAGATATCCAACGCAAGTTTTTTCGATGATTTTGTCAAACCTTGGAAAAGCAAAATACTTTTCCACGATCGACTTGGAGTCTGGATTTCACCAGATTCTCATAAAAGAGGCAGATATTGAAAAAACTTCATTTTCTATAAATAAAGGAAAATATGAATTCTTGGGAATGCCATTTGGGCTAACGAACGCTCCCAGAATATTCCATCGTGCAATGGATGACATTTTGAGAGAAAAAGTAGGAAAAACATGTCATGTATATATGGATGACATTATTATATTTTCTAAAACAATAGAACAACACTACAAGGACTTAATCGTCATAATTAATATTTTGCTGAACGCAAATATGAAAATTTCAATTGAAAAATCCAAATTCTTCAAATTAGAAATCACATTTCTGGGTTACGTTGTTTCTCACAATGTAATCAAAACAGACCCCGAAAAAATATCTATCTTAAAATATCCCATTCCAAAAAACATTCGAGAGCTTAGAAGCTTGCTAGGCCTTACCGGCTATTACAGAAAATTTGCGCAAAACTACGCAAAAATAGCAAAACCTCTGACAAAGTATTTGGAAGGTCAAAATGGTAAAATATCCAAACAAAAAAAGGTCCCGTAAAACTTCCATACAGTTAGATGATTCAGCTGTAAGAGCTTTTAACGAGCTTAAAGATAATTTAATTGCACAAATCGAATTGGTACAACCTGATTATAATAAAAAATTCACTTTAACGACCGATGCGTCCGATCTAGCTATTGGTGCTGTTCTTTCTCAGGAAGGAAAACCAATAACCTTTATTTCAAAAACTCTAACTAAAGCCGAACAAATATATGCAACCAATAAGAAAGAACTTTTAGAAATAGTTTGGGCATTTAAAAATTTGCGAAACTATTTATACGGCGTAATCAACATAGAAATCCATACAGATCATCAACCACTGTCTTTCTCGATCTCTCAAAAAAATCCAAACATCGAGATGAAAGGATGGTACTCATTCATTGAAAGTTACTCTCCCAAAATAATTTATAAGCCAGGATCTACCAATGTAGTCGCTGAATCAAGAATTCAAATTAACAACCTAACGGACAGTAACGAGACGGTCTCAGATCAAAACCATCAGCATTCAGCAGAAAGTAGTTTTGAGAATGTTATACAAGAAACCCGAAAACCCTTAAACCAGTTTAAGCAACAATTGCTAATAGCAACGGGAAGGTATACAATACATGAGACCATACGACCATACGATATATTATACAATAAAGTCGAACATGATACTATTCCATAGTTATTAAAACAGGCTCAAGAGAAAATGTTAAATTCTCACAACAAAGGCAGAAAAGAAAAGGACTTTCTCGTAGGGGAAGTCATTTACGAGAAAAAAAACGGGGAAAGAAATAAGCTTTACTCTATATAAAAACAAAGGGAGTTAAGGAGAATTTACATAATAAGGTTATCATAAACAATAGAAATCGTACGATTCATAAAGATAACATCAAATCTTAAACACAGTTTGTCTTAAATTACAGAAAATGAATTCAATAATATTTGTATTATTGATAGTAGCAGCCACCAATTCCGAAATAATGGATTACACGAACCATGATTTTTTCCTCTACAAGGATACAAAAGACATTCTTATTTATGATTCATACGCTGACCTATTTCATATAACTAATTTAAGTTTATATAAAGACATAATCAAACTCGAATCAACACACATAAACAAAAGTAATAATTTACAGTGGGAAATTTCCTATAATTTAGATATCATTAAAATGCTTCTCTCACAAATTTTACCAAGTAGGGCAAAAAGAAATGGATAGCAGGGAATTCCGATCACGATGATTTGATAACGGTCCAAAATAAAATTGATGATTTAATCCAAAATAGTAACAATCAATTTGTTATTAGTTTTAAATTATTTAAAGAAATAAAAACCCTATCTAAGAATCTTCAAACAGTTCTTTCAAACCAAGAATTTGCATTCAGAAAACACCGTCTTCGCTTACTCACTTACGATCTGATGAACTTAATGGATACAATTACATCAGCAAAAATAGATGTTTTCAGCAATAAAATTCTAAACGCTGAAGAAATCCAAGATATATATAAACCTGTAGTAATTACTGACATATTAGATATATCAAAATTTAAAATCGCCATACACCAAGAATTAATTATAATATATATAGAATACCCCATCATAACAAACCGTTGCGAAGTGTATAACGCAAGATCCATCTCACACAATGATGGGAAACTGTTAATTGATAATCATGTCGCTAAATGTAACAATAGATATTATGTAATTTCTAATTTTAAGACAGAAATATTTAATAATTATGGCACTTTAAGCCCAGAAAGTTCTTGGAGAAAAATCCGTTTGTAATAAAATCAGGGAATATAATAAAAAAATTGATGTAATCCAAGAAGGAGCCATTTTTATAAATGATTATAATACTGTTAATGATACTCATTTAAATGGGTAATTTTTAATTACTTTTAATAGTACTGCTACAATAAATAATATACCCTACTCTAATCACCATAAGGTAATAGATTATATCACTGCTAAACAGTATAATGATTTTTTAGTATCCAAATATCTTATGTCAAAGGATTCGGAACTTTCATTCGATAACATTAACATATTAAGCCCATTTATTCAAATTAAACAAACACAAATTCCAATAATACTGATCATATTAACTTAAATATATGTAATTATCACGCTTGTATTTAAATTTAAAAAATATCTAATATTCAAACCACGGCAAATTCATATTGAAACAACCCCCGAAAATAATATGTCCGAAAATGAAAATACCACTGAGGATGAAATTATAGTCGAATTGACAAATCATCTAAATTCAGTTTATCCGACACTTCCAATGAATCGGGACGATTCAATTTAGAAGGGGGAGAGTTATCCAGCTCATGATCGCAGCTTCTTTACCCAATTTATAAACAAACTCTTCATATACAATTCTTAGCTGAGAACGCCTTCCAGCTCGAGCGCCCAGCCGCCTTACCCAAGTCGTAAACAATTTCTCATAAACAATTCTTAGCTGGGATCCCCTTACTCAGCGCTCCCACAGAATCCCAATTAGCTCCCCCACTTCAATCGAAGTTGATTATTAAGATTTAATTGCGCCGCAGTCCTCCTAACATAAACTAAGCTGGGTCCAGCTAATGTAAACACGAAATCCGTTTAGCAATCGAGCAGAGAATTTGATCATCCGATTTCCTGACTTTCTTGAGTCCAACCCTAGTCCATCTCTTAATGAGTTCCCCAATTCTCTTAACCGAGCTTTGTTTATCATATAATCGGCCCTTGGCCAGGGAATCGTTTTTGCATCCGAGAAGATCGGTTCAACAGAAAATATTGTGAGCAGTAAAATAAAAGTCGGTATTAAGGAAAAGTTGTAAAGTTGTAACTTAGGGAACAAAAAATAAAAATAAATTTTTTTAAATTATTCGCAAGAGAAATAATTAATTTGCACACATCAGCAAAATGCTGACTATTCACGACTACAATCGTGCAGTTGTACATACAACTACAAGGCTGATACTCGCCGCTGAAAAATTATATACAAAAATTTAAAATCTATAAAAAAAAAGGAATGTATATCTAAATGATTATATATGAAAAGTATTCCTAAAAGACTAGTTCTTGATCTTAACTAGGAAGGAATTAACATTGCATAAAAATACATTTTTATCTAAACGAGAGAGAACAATGACCGTTGGAACGGTAGAGATGATAATTGCCTTTTCGGTCTTGTTAACGTCATGAATATCATCCTTGTGGTCAACGGTCTCCACGGTGTTAATAACATTGGTGGTGCTGCCGGCCACTTTGGACGGTTTGCTGCCCATCTTGGGGTCCTTAGGCCATATACTTGTTTCACCAATACTCTTCGTCCTTGAGGGTGCGTATGTACACTTTCTTAAGGATGCGGTCGATTGCAGGACAGGTAAGAAGGATTTTCTTCCAGATAGGGTTGGCTTCCAGGGAAGGATGGGAATGTCGGGACACTTGTCTTCTTCCAGTCGTGATCCTCACTTCAGGGGAGTTGCACTTCTAAACCAGTGCCAGGGAGATCTGAACAAATTCTGTCTGTCTTCAATATTTGGCTGGGGTCTTCTATACTGGACTAGAGCTTTCGCGAGACCCCCATATTGGATGAATTAACTAGGTGTTCCCACCTAGAGGTACAGTTTCTCTATTTCCCCTATCTTAGGAGTTAACGGCCTGCTGGTGCAATTTGCCACCTACTGGAGTACGGTTACGAGCAGGTCGGTCGTGGTCGTTGTTCTGGCCACGCGACACCCGTGAGTCGAATTGTATTGCTGTTTTGCCCTTATCAATCTGAGTGTGGTTAGTCATTAGCGGCTCCTACCCTCAAATTAAGACAGTGGTTTCGCCTTGGTTAATCTTTGTATGGGGAGGGCGTACGTAACACCGTACGACACCGATTATACTCTAACTGCATATTAGTAGGACAGCGCATGTTGATAACCTTGGTGTCTATATGAATCCCAAACTTAAATTTTCTGACCACATTACTACCCTGATGAACAACACCAGGGGTGTGCTTGGAATTCTAAAACGGTGGTCCAAGGAATTTAATGAACCTTACGTCACAAAATCCTTGTTCATTTCATTAGTCCGACCACTTCTTAAATACTGCTCTCCCGTCTGGAGCCCCCAATACGGGATACATATAGACCGGATTGAGTCTGCACAAAAAACATTCTGATACTTGCCTTATGGGGACTTAACTGGAATTCAAGTCTAATACTACCGTCTTACTCTAGCAGACTTATTTTTTTAGCTTACCCTCATTAGCCAAACGTAGAACTATGCTAAGTTCGCCGTCCATTTGAAGTCTTATTCATGGTGAAGTGGAGAGTCCCGATTTACTGTCGCCTGCACTTTAAGTTGCCCAATGGATTCCCTAGAAACTATATTCCACTAGTTTTAAGTCATTGTAGGTCCAATTACAATAGGCATGTACTTTGTAATGACTATAATAGACTGTATCACCTAATTTCTACTACAGACTCACTGGTTATCTTAAAATCGATTATATTATCCTACCTAGCGACTAATTAGTATTTTTATTTGTCATGACTATTTGTATTTTGTCCTACGGTTATATTGTCTTTATCTATGTCCGTGGTTTCGTTCTTACGCTTAAAAGGGAATAGGGCTCCGCGCGTAAAAAGCATTGCTTGGTGTCGTAAGTGCCACTTGTTTTTACTGATCATAATGCATCAACGCTCAGCTGGGGAACTTGTGAGATGGTTCCAAAGTCGCCTAGCTGGGGCAACCGAGCGGGTCGCAGGTTGCGGATAGCGGACGACCTCTCTCGAGGTCAACTGTGAATAAGCTGGTGGGATAAGTCAAACACGGTACCGTGGACGGAAACCCCAGTAAATAAACAGTCCCGGACAGCCAGCGGGTATTTTGCAACGAAGCAATACCGACGATGCGAGTTGTTCAGCCGCATCTAAATAGTTGCTTTACACAAACCCACTCCCAACACAACACCTACCCAACTCCCCCCCGAAACAACATCTCACTCCGGGCCGGACTACGGTGTAATACGGACCGTGCCAAGAGTCAGCCTGGCTGGGGGCCCGGATCAAAAATAGCCCAGTCTCAAACGGTGTGCTCAGGGACATGGCGACCCCCTGTTCTAACTATCGCCTTACCCGGGCATCGCGGATCTGTGCCCGGGCGGACTTTTCTCCTTCTCCGCAACTCGTGGGACCAAATTATGGAACAAAAAACAGAAGACAAAAAAACAAAAAACATAGAGACGGGTACTCTTAAAAAACCCATGGATAACACGAACACTGGTCCCACCTTCCATTCCAGCACGGCCCAGAAAGGGCCGCATCCCAACTGGGGATGATGGGTGGCAGAAAGCCAACCGCAAACGCCTCTGCTACGTGCGCATCTGCGCCGAAAGCAACGGTAGGCACTGCCAAGGCGCTCGGGCCACCCGCTGGTGCAAAATATACATACGCAGAAAGGCGGACTGCCGCTCAGACTCTGCGCTCACACACCAGGAGCACCGTTGCCACGCCTTCGCCTGAATGGCTAAAGAAGGTAGAGTGGGCAAGGAAGGTGCTCCCAAACTACGGGCAGGAATAGCCCACTCAAGAGTCGACTCAGGCGAAAAGGCAGCGATCCCTCGAACTACCCGGGCCATCGGCGAAGAGATCTAAGATCCAGCCATCGGTCTACACATAAGGGCCACCGTAGACCCGACACAAATATCAGAAGCACAACACGCTTACACCAAAGGTAAGTCAACCGAATCGGCGCTACACTTGGTGGTAAACAGCATCGAGAAATCACTCAACATCAAGGAATACACACTGATCGCCTTCCTGGATATAGAGGGAGCCTTCAATAACGTGCTTCCCACCGCTATAACAGAATCTCTCACAGAACTAGAGGTTGAGCCGCCAATGGTGAGGCTAATCCATAAATTGCTGATAAGCAGAATGGTCACAGCCACACTAGGGACCTTAACCCAGACTAGACTAGTGAACAGAGGCACCCCGCAAGGAGGTGTACTATCACCCCTCTTGTGGAATATCGCAGTAAATAAACTACTGCGGATTCTGGAGGGAGGAGGTTGTAAGGTCGTGGCATACGCAGACGACGTCGCCATCATCTTTAATGGAAAATATCCACAAACACTTTGCGATATTATGACCGCTAAACTTAAAATACTATCGGAATGGACGATAGCGAACGGACTCGGAGTAAATCCCTCGAAAACAGAACTTGTTCTATTTACGAATAGGTACAAAATTCCACAACTTAGCCCACCCATTTTAAACAATTGTAATCTCTCCTTTAGCGATCACGCCAGGTACTTGGGGTTAGTACTAGATAAACGCCTCAAATGGGGCTTAAACAACCAAGAGAGAACCAAAAAAGCGACCATTGCACTTTACTCCTGTAAAAAAGCAATCCGGCTAAGATGGGGCATGTCCCCAAGAATAGTTAACTGGATATACACAGCGGTAGTCAAGCCAATCCTACTGTACGGAGTGGATCTGTGGTGGACCGCCTTACACAAACAATGCATACTGACTCCTCTAAACAAAGTACAGCGAATGGCGGCTTTGTGTATTAGTGGAGCCCTTCGAACCACCCACTCAAGAGGCGACTCAGGCGAAAAGGCAGCGATCCCTCGAACTACCCGGGCCATCGGCGAAGAGATCTGAGATCCAGCCATCGGTCTGTTTCGCCGAAATCACGAAGAATCGTGTTTTAGTTGGCCTGATTGACAGGGGAAATCCGGAGGGCAGGATCCCCAGAAACAAGTGGAAGGCAGTGGAGTCCCACCTTTCCCTCATTTGCCTGCGCATGGTACGAGAGAAGCCAGGCACCTCGCCCTGTTGCATGGACGCGGGCTGGTACCAGGGCAGCGTCAAGGTAGTAGCATGCGACAGTCAGCGGTCGGCTGATATGTACAAAGAGGCGACAAGCAAGCTCGGCGAGGTTTACGAAGGGGCGAACATCGTTGCGCTTGACTGGTGCGATGTCCCCAGTAAACCCCGAGCCAGGATCTGGCTCCTAGCAGCGATCAAGACGCCGTAGGACATCCTCTTCATGTTGCAAGAATGCAACCCGCCACCTCCCCACGAAGGACTGGAAAGTTGTCAAGGTGGAGGAGTATGAAAGGGATGTCAACCAGGCGGTTTTGGTCCTGAACAAGGAGTCAGTAGCTCCGATCGAGACTGCTCGAGGAGTGCTGAACTTCGGGTTCAGTGCGATACACATCAAAGTGTATAAGGGCGACTCCAACGCCGCTAGCAGCTCTGCCGGCAACCCAGCCGAGCAGGTGCTTGCTGAGGAGTTAGAGGCACCTGGTGGGCCGGAGGACGGCTACTCTACCGATTCGTCGCTAAGCAGAGAGATGCGAGGGCTCGGACCGGCAATCGAGGACGTGGACCTCAGCGACACAGAGGAGGCCGACGCCACTGTGATGGAGGTTGAAGCTGTAGATGTCATTAAGACTTCTACAAATAAACCTTCACCACAGTAAAGCAGCGTCTGCTGCACTTCTGCTTCGCCTGACAGAAGGCGGAGCCGACCTAGTCCTCGTACAGGAACCTTGGGTTGTAGGAGGCAAGGTTGCTGGACTAGGAACAAAGGAATACAAGCTTATGCTTGAACCCAAAGAAGGTAAAATTCGAACCTGCATATTAGCCAAAAGGCATCTTAGTATATTTCTACTTCGCAATTACAGCAACGGAGACAACACCGCAGTAAGCGTGGAGCTGCAGAGTGGCTCTATAAGGGTTCTATCGGCCTATTTGGCCTTTGAGAAGGAAAACCCCCCAGATGCGCTGGTCAGAGGACTAGCAGAGGAATGCGAAAAGCTCAAGAACGGATTGGTAATAGGCTGTGACGCCAACGCCCATCACACCCAGTGGGGTTGCCCAAACAACAACGACAGAGGTGAGTCTCTTTTTGATTTTATTCTAAATTCGAACCTATTCTTATGCAATAGGGGCAATGCCCCTACTTTCATAACTAAAGCTTGCCAAACGATCATAGATCTAACTTTGGTATCAGATTCACTCGTAGGCGCAGTCAAAAACTGGGCAGTCTCTGACGAGCACTCCTTTTCGGACCATAGATTCATAGAAACTGTATTGTCCCTTGATTCGCCCTTGCCGGTCAGCTTCGCCAACCCCAGACGAGCGGACTGGCACAGGTACAAAGAAGTTCTGACAAATATCCTCCCCATGGAACCGTCAGAAAGCATCACAAACCCACATGAGCTGGACGAAACAGTATACAAGTTCACAGAGGCATGCAACACTGCCTTCAAAGTGGCATGCCCCACAGAGAAACCAAGAGAAAGGAAAAACCCCCCTGGTGCACCCAACAACTATCTATCCTCAGAACCAACTGCAGATGCCTGTTTAACAGAGCAAAGGCGGAAAATGAGGACACCAATTGGCTGAACTACAAGTTTGAACTAGCCTCCTACAAAAAGGCCATTAGAAGAGCAAAACGAACGGCATGGCAGACCTTCTGCTCTGACATAGAAAAAACAATCAAAAAAACAAGCAGGTCATCCACCTGAAAGAGGAGCAGGAGAGGGAATCGAAATAGATCCACTCCTATCAGACCGCAACATGAAATGGTCCATTCATAGTTTCAAACCATACAAATCGCCGGGACCGGACGGGATAACACCGGCTCACATCCAGCAAGCAGGACAAATAGCCATAAGCTGGTTGAAAAAAATCTTCCAATCCATCCTGGCGGTAGGAGAATTACCAACAGCATGGCAAGAAACAAAGTTGGTTTTCATTCCCAAGGCAGGGAAGGCCACTCACACCACAGCAAAGGATTTTAGGCCAATAAGCCTTACATCATTCCTGCTTAAGAGCTTTGAAAGAATGATAAGCCTACACATAAGGGCCACCGTAGACCCGACACAAATATCAGAAGCACAACACGCTTACACCAAAGGTAAGTCAACCGAATCGGCGCTACACTTGGTGGTAAACAGCATCGAGAAATCACTCAACATCAAGGAATACACACTGATCGCCTTCCTGGATATAGAGGGAGCCTTCAATAACGTGCTTCCCACCGCTATAACAGAATCTCTCACAGAACTAGAGGTTGAGCCGCCAATGGTGAGGCTAATCCATAAATTGCTGATAAGCAGAATGGTCACAGCCACACTAGGGACCTTAACCCAGACTAGACTAGTGAACAGAGGCACCCCGCAAGGAGGTGTACTATCACCCCTCTTGTGGAATATCGCAGTAAATAAACTACTGCGGATTCTGGAGGGAGGAGGTTGTAAGGTCGTGGCATACGCAGACGACGTCGCCATCATCTTTAATGGAAAATATCCACAAACACTTTGCGATCTTATGACCGCTAAACTTAAAATACTATCGGAATGGACGGTAGCGAACGGACTCGGGGTAAATCCCTCGAAAACAGAACTTGTTCTGTTTACGAATAGGTACAAAATTCCACAACTTAACCCACCCATTTTAAACAATTGTAATCTCTCCTTTAGCGATCACGCCAGGTACTTGGGGTTAGTACTAGATAAACGCCTCAAATGGGGCTTAAACAACCAAGAGAGAACCAAAAAAGCGACCATTGCACTTTCCTCCTGTAAAAAAGCAACCCGGCTAAGATGGGGCATGTCCCCAAGAATAGTTAACTGGATATACACAGCGGTAGTCAAGCCAATCCTACTGTACGGAGTGGATCTGTGGTGGACCGCCTTACACAAACAATGCATACTGACTCCTCTAAACAGCGAATGGCGGCTTTATGTGTTAGTGGAGCCCTTCGAACCACCCCGAATGAAGCGCTGAATGCGATCTTGAACTTCCCTAGCCTGGACTTAGCAGGCATGGAAAGGGCCAAATCGGCAGCTATTCGACTGAGGGACACAGGGCAGTGGAAAGCCCAATTATATGGCCATGCTAAAATTCTCCAGCATGATAAATCGATTCCGAAAATCACGGATCTATGCAAATCTATTGAATATAGTCACACACCCTTTGAGGCCCTGATTCCTGATAGAGAGGAATGGGAACAGGGCCGACCGGGCACGACGGACGCAATCTGTTTCTATACAGATGGCTCCAAATTAGAAGGACACGTCGGCGGAGGAGTATACTCCGAACAATTAGATATCAGGAAGTCATTCAGGCTCCCGGACCACTGTAGCGTCTTTCAGGCGGAGGTCCACGCTATAAAAGAAGCACTAACCTGTTTAAGGAACCTTAGCCTCCAGAGAGGACACCTAAACATATATAGTGACAGCCAAGCGGCTATTAAGTCGATCTACTCGACAAACACCAACTCCCGTACAATAGCAGACTGTCGCAGATCTCTCCACGAGATGGCAAATCAGTTTACTATCAGCCTAATATGGGTTCTGGGTCACCGGGATATCGTAGGCAACTGCATAGCGGACGAATTAGCCAGGCAGGGCACCACCAAGCCTCTCCTACCAGGAGAGGAAAATGTCGGTATGCCCATGGCTACTTGCAAGCTAAACATAAAAAACCACTTCAACACACTAGCCAACACCCATTGGCAAAACGCACCACAGTGTCGCATCTCTCACCAGACATGGCCTGTGATAAACAACAAAAAAACCTCGGAGTTACTCAAGCTCAGCCGCACAAAGTGTGGCATGTTGATCCGAGCTCTTATAGGCCACTGGCTTGTTGGCGCGCATGCCGGCAGGCTAAAAGCCCCGCAAAATGATTTCTGCAGAAGCTGTAGGGATGAGGAAGAAGTGGAAACGGTAGAACACCTTCTCTGCTTCTGCCCAGCCCTATGCAGACTCAGACTGAAACACTTAGGAAGCCCCTTCATCGACGATCTTACCGAAATATCGGAGATTAATCTTAAAAGCATAAGTGCCTTTATTAAGTCTTCCGGGTGGAAGACATGCTGATCAGCTTAACACAGGCTGAAACTACTAGAAACGGGACCCTAGAGAAGGAAAAAACTAGATCATGCGGTATCACAACGGACCCATTGAGGTCTAAGTGTGTCGGACTATAGTCCGACAGCCGCCCTAACCTAACCTAACCTAACCAATGCATCAACGGTTAAATAAGATGCTTATTTTAAAGAACATGTTCACAACGACCACAATATTCATCAGCAAGTTAGAATATCTATTTCTGGAAATATTTAATTTAGAAAATTCACCCTTAATATATTGCTCGAAAACACAGAAAAACGCACACATTGTATTAGACACTATTCCAGGTATAAACATCTCTAAAAATAATTAAAAACTAGAACATAAAGCCTGAAAACACTAAGTCTTATACAAAAAACCAAAAGAAAAACCTGAAATATTCAAAAGTACAATCACTAAATTATGTATCGAATTTATTGATACATTCGGATTAGAAACAGAGCCCATATTCTCAAATAACTTTTATAAACAAGAGCTAAGAGTAAAAGATGGCGCCCCAGTATATATTAAAATCTAAAGAACACCCAATAGCCAAAAAGATGAACTAGATAAACAAGTTCTTGGAGCCGAGCTTTTACACAGTCCGTCAGCCGCTCCGAATAAAGGCTATACATTTAATATATCCTATTCGTGCGTTATTAATTATAAATATAAGGGTGGCATATTTGTTGTCTTCCCCACAAACATTTGGTGACCCCGACTTGATATAGTTTTTATCGGAGTCTGCATCTCGGTCTCGCGATTGTTTAATATAGTTTAAACAAACGCTTTGCTTCCCTGTCGTTATCGTGCATTCGGTCACATATAAAAGTGCACAGCCGGCCGCTCTGTGAAAAAACACCAAAACTGTGTTGTGCAAATAATTCTTAACAAAGTGAATCGCATTTAATCCTTGGTTAATAGCGCATATTACATATATATATATATATATATGTACATATAGCCATACATACATTTTTGCCAGTTACATATATCCGCTGTTGCTAGGCAGGCAATTTATCGGCAAGAACAACAACAACCAAGTTAAAGGATCCATTGCATCTCGGCGACGCTTGTTAACCTTTACATTTTCGCGGTAAAAGGTATACGGTGTTTCGTGCCTCTAACGCGGTCGGACATTTTATTTTATTTAATTTTTTTTCTCGAGATTGAAAAATGACTGATACGGAAAACTCGGTTCGGGCTCAAAATGAGTCCACAAGTGACGTCGACTAATACCGAGTCAAAGCCCAATCTATTTTGCGGCAAATGAGCTCGATGAAATGTTATTTGAACGCTGATGCGGTTAATCAGTTTGACGAAGCTGATTTGCTGGCTCGAATGGAATGGATCAATTCCTTAAACCAGGCATTTGATTCTGCGCAGACATCGTTGGAAAGACTGGATTTTGCAAAGATCTCGGGCGACCATCGGATTGAATTTGCCGACGTTTTCATGGATGTGAAGGCTAAACTATGTCGAGGCTTGGCTGCTCATCGAAAGTCACAATTGCCGGCTTCAAACGCTGCAAATTCAACATCTATTGACATCACTAATAATGCTGATCTTTCTATTGGATCAAGGAAGCCTCGGTTGCCAAATTTGGAAATTGCTCCTTTTCATGGATCCTACTCTGAGTGGCCGGATTTTCTTGCGACTTTCACTACGGTCATCGGAAATGATGATGAGCTAAGCGGCATTGAAAAATTACAATATTTGCTTTAGAGTTTGGGCGGCGTGGCTCTGGAAACCATACGCTCGCTTGAACCCTCGAATGCTAATTATAAGAAGGCTATGAATTTGCTGGTTAATCGATTTGATAATAAAGTTTTAAGCTTTCAGGCACACGTTCAGGTAATATTCGGCTTAAAGGGTGTCGAGAAGGGATCTTCGAAGGGTCTTCGGGAGCTGAGTGATTGCATGAATTCGCATATGCGAGCAATTCGAACCCTGTCCAACACGCAACAAATTTTGGATGGACTTTCAATTCACATCGTCACTCGGAAACTGGAAAAATTGGGAAGAGGATTTGTCAATCACTGTGCTGTCCACCTTTTTTGAAAAAGAGGTGCAGGATGACGGAAAACTTGGATCAAGCCTTAGTAACTCAAACACCAGGCCAGCAGGTGGGAAAAAACTTGCACAAATATAACCAAAATACACTTATTGTTTCTGCTATTAACTCAAATCATTTGATATGTTCTTTTGAAGTGTTCTTGATTTTTAAATTTGAGTCCGAATCTTCGATATAGAGAACCAAAGAAGTTGCACCTTTGCCTCAACTGTTTGCGCAAGGGGCATAGTTTGCAGCAATGCAAGTCGACTTACTGCAAATATTGTCGCATGAAGCACCATTTATTATTACACATGAACCTTGACCCATCCGCAACATCCACCTCAATTTCATCTCCATCATGCGATATTACCATCTACTTCATCAGCATTAGTATCATGTTCGCATACATCATCGTATCCTGATCATCATTTACTAAGCCCTCCACCTAAAACCTTAAGTATTTTTCCGATAGACTAAGTGTTGCTTCCAACTGCTATTATCTACGTTAAAAATAGAATTGGAGCATTTATGCCTTGTCGAGCAATTTTATATTCGTCCTCCCAGCAAAACTTCATAACCTCTCTCTTAGCTAGCCAACTAAACTTGAATATTAGAAGATCGCAAACCTCGATTTCTGGGATAGGGGAATCTTCCATGATCTTTAAAAAGACTGTCAATCGACACGAGTACGAAGCTTCGTGTCGTTTTTGATGGATCTGCTAAAACAACTTCTGGTAGCTCTCTGAAACACTTACTTCTGGCAGGACCAACAAATCAACAAAAAATCTTCAATATACAAATGTAAATTTGAATTTTCAAAGGATCCGAGGCAATTTTATAACTTTGTCAATGCTAAGCGAAAGTCTTCAGCATTGCCATCATCCGTACGATTAAACTCTATTGAGGCATCTACGGATCCCGAAATTGCAGATTTATTTGCTGAATTCTTCCAATCTACTTATAGTTCTGTTTCATGGTCTAATTCTAGCTACCCTAATCACTTAAACAGGGCAAATTGTATTTTTTCTCCTGTAATCACCGAGAGTTCTCTCTTAAGGGATTTAGAAACTATAACGCCAACCTATTCTCCGGGGCCAGATGGACTCCCTGGGTGTGTTCTTAAGTTTTGTGCCCGAACTATTTGTAAACCCATTCTTAAACTTTTTAATTTGTCTATCTCATCATCTGTTTTTCCTACTATCTGTAAAGATTCTTTTATTATTTCACGCCACAAAAAGGCTGCGAAGGTTAATGCTCAGAGCTATAGAGGAATCTCCAAATTGTCTGCAATTCCTAAAACATTTGAACGCATTATTACCTCTCAGTTGCAACATTTGTGCTCCTCTTTAATATCGCCGTGTCAACATGGTTTTGTTAAGAGTAGATCGACCACCACTAACCTGCTCGAATTGACATCTTTTGTACTAGATGGACTTAACAAAAAACAAGGAAGAACGCTATAGTCGAGTACCTCGACTATCAGATACCCGTTACTCAAAGGGAAATGGAGATATGCAAGCAGCAAAGCGAAATTAAAATGCGCCACCTACCGGCGGTAGACAGATTTAAGCGTTATGGGCGTTAGAGTGGGCGTGGCAGAATTATTTTGGATCAATCGATAGGTATTGACGACACCAATACATTTCAGTTAAAATTTTTTATCTAGCATGCAAATTGTGGGCGTCACAGGTTTTCGCGGTTTGTGGGCGTTTAAGTGGGCGTGGCAAACTTTTTTTTAGGTCAATCGATAGGTTTTGATGAGAACAATACATTTCAGTTAAAATTTTCTATCTAGCATCAAAACTGTAGGAGTTACAGTTTTGGGCGGTTTGTGGGCGTTAGAGTGGGCGTGGCAGTCTACTGAAACAAACTTGCGCTGCGTAAGAAGCTCAGGAATCTGTTCGCCAAATCTCAATAGCCTAGCTCTCATAGTTTCCGAGATCTCAGCGTTCATCCGGACGGACAGACAGACGGACAGACGGACAGACGGACAGACGGACAGACGGTCAGACGGACAGACGGACAGACGGACAGACGGACATGGCTAGATCGACTCGGCTAGTGATCCTGATCAAGAATATATATACTTTATGGGGTCGGAAACGCTTCCTTCTGCCTGTTACATACTTTCCGACGAATCTAGTATACCCTTTTACTCTACGAGTAACGGGTATAATTACAGACGGACGTTATATATACAGATTTTAGTAAAGCCTTTGACTCTGTTAACCACTCTCTTCTTTTATTCAAATTAGATCTGCTTGGGTTTCCGAATAATCTGTTAACTTGGATTTCAAGTTATTTGAATGGTATATCTCAGAGGGTTTTATTCAAAAACGCTGTTTCGAAGATGATCAACGTGACATCTGGAGTGCCTCAGGGCAGTCATTTAGGCCCTTTGCTGTTTACTCTGTTTATAAATGATCTTCCTTCTATCGTAAATCACTCTCGTGTACTAATGTATGCTGATGATGTTAAGCTTTGTTTTTCATATAATAATATTGAATCTGGTTTCTGCTTGCAGTCAGACATAAATAGATTCCAGGAACGGTGTCAGTACAACCTTTTGAATTTAAACTATCTTAAATGCAACGTTATGACTTTTTATAGGGGTACGCCAACGTTCATGAGTTACTCTCTTCAGAACATGTCCTTGGACCGAATATACTCAGTAAACGATTTAGGTGTTCTCCTAGATCCTAAACTTAAATTTGACTCCCACATAACCTCTACTGTAAATAAAGCTATGAGTGTCCTTGGGTTTATAAAGCGTTGGTCTAAAGAATTTGATGATCCATACACTACCAAATTATTATTTACCTCACTTGTCCGACCTAATTTAGAATACTGTTCTTCCGTTTGGAGTCCTCAGTATCAAGTGCACATTGACCGTATAGAGTCCGTACAGAAACAATTTCTTCTTTTTGCCTTACGTGGTTTGAACTGGGATCAAAACGTCAGGTTGCCTTCTTACTCGAGTAGATTGCTATTAATTAATTTGCCTACTCTAGTAAGCCGTAGAATTATGCTTGGTACTATTTTTATTAATAATCTTATCAGAGGCGATATTGATTCTGTAGATTTGGTAAGCCGCCTAAGTTTCAATGTTCCTGTTAGACTAATGCGAAACTACCATCCTATTAACTTGCCACGATGTTCATCTAATTTTAGTCAGCATGAGCCCTTTCGCGTTCTTTCTAATAATTATAACAACCTGTATCATTTAATTTGTTCCTCAACTTCTATCCCTGTACTAAAAACTAAAATCTTAGCTCATTTGCTTTAATCTTGTTGATCTATGTTTTGTCCTGTCTTTATTTGTTCAATGTACCTTCCTCGCGAACCGTATTTGCCCGAAATAAAAATGGGCCCGCGCGTAACAAGCACGTGCTTGGTGTCGTTTGGGCCACTCGTTTGTACTGCTCTTAGTGCATCAACGTTCAACAATAATAATACTGCTTCGCCTTCGATTTTTTAAAGTTGCCCTTTGTGGAGATAATGTGATACAGCACAGATAATGTGATACAGAAGAAGCGTCGAACAATCAAAGCGTCGGGTCCAAACAATTTATGGATTTACATTGAATTAAAGCAGTCTAATAATTTCAAAAAACGAAGAAAACGAATGTTTTATGGTTTCCGAGCAACGATATCATCGAAAATTGCTGTTTTATATTGTGCAAAACGTGAAAGTTGTGAATATATATTTTAACTCGCAAACACGAGCCAAAAATCACTCAATAAAACAAGCACGAAACACTCGAAAACCAACAAGAAAACTTAAAATTGTCTTGCTCTAGCTAAAGAAACAAACAACAAAACAACAGAAAACACTCAATTAACAAAATTCACTCAGAAAAAAAACACTCAGCCATGCCTGCCCCCAAACGAGCACGAGAAGCCACGGCCACCGATCTAAAGCCTGGTCGGGACTCAGATGCCCCTTCACCACATCCTATCCAGCTTCTGGATCGGTTTATTGGGGACAGATTGAAGGCCCATGCGGAGCAGCAGACTGAAAAACTAGCGTCTGTAATGCGTTCTTGCGAGGAGCGTATTGTTACTTCACTCGAAGGGAAGCTGCGCGACGTATGCGACAGGTGACACAACTGGAGGAGGAGTTGAAAAAGTGGCAGGCTCTAAAGATGAACTTCGACAAGTTAGAGGCCAAAGTAGAGAAGGTGCACTGGCATACAACATCTGGAGTTTGAAATTGCGGATATGCGAAGTCTGGAGAAGCAAGTGGGTGAGCTATCCGCAAAAATATCTGCTCAGGAAAATGCTAATGTCCAGTGCGAAGTCAGATTGCACGGTGTGCCCTACAAAGAGGGCGAATCACTAAAAACATTGTTTAATACACTCTCCTTCTCACTTGGAATCACACCGGCACCAAAACTTTTGAAATTTTTATGGTCAAAACACGAAACGAAACGAGCACTATTGTTCCCCCAATAATAAAACTCAAATTCGAGCACTTGAGGGACAAAACAACGACGTTGCGGCACGCTGCCGAATTCAGGCGTACTCACAAGAAACCGCTGGTTCTGGGGCTGTTAGGCTTAAATTCGAATGCGGCAATTTATTTAAACGAGCAATTAACGAAGGAAAACTATAACGTTTTTAAAAAGCAATGACTGTCGGGTTACGCAGCCGCAGCATTCGATCCGAAATTTCAAAGCGCGCCTCACAGCTTCTTTTGCACTCAAATTTTGCTGACGGCATCACTCCGGGAGTTTTCGGCCCCCAGCAGCGTCAGCCTCGACATAGGGCAGCATTGCTGCCCCCATTGGAGCTTCCAAAATTCGCTGGAGGTTATACCAATTGGTCTGACTTTTATTCTATGTTTACCATGATCATAGATAGTCATCCGGACCTCACCAACGTAGAAAAGCTGCTGCATCTACGATCGTGCCTAAGGGACGCAGCGTTGGAAACTATTCGCTCATTGGAAATTTCGGATGGCAACTACGCAATTGCTTTAGATTTGCTGCAAAGTAGATTTGTAATCGACGTTTGGCTTTTCACGCACACATTATTGAGATCCTGGGACTTAACGCGGTGCAGAGTGGTTCCGTCTCGACACTTCGGGAGCTGTCCGATAAATTCAACGCTCATATTCGTGCTCTCAAAGGACTGGGCACGACGGAACAAATCGCAGGATGCATAATCGTCCAAGTCCTGTTCCAAAGGTTGGATCCGGCAAGTCAGGCAAAGTGGGAAGAGCGTTAAGAGGACCCTGAATTCGTCAATTTAATTTCTACGTGGGAGTCAATGGTATCATTTGTGGAGCAGCGATGCAGGACGTTGGAGACTATGGCAAACTATGCGCCGGGCAATCAGGTGGGAAGTAACAGAATACCCAATGCGCGTAGATCAGCATTTGTTGCCTCGAATGCTAACCCTTGGATTTGTATATTCTGTAATGATGCGGGGCATTCCATTTCTTATTGTCAGAATTTTAAAATCCTGTCTCCTGCGAGTAGGCTTAAAGAAGCGAAACGGCTCGGTCTTTGCATAAATTGTCTTAAGGTTGGTCATCAAGTTCGGCAATGCAACTCTAGTAGTTGTCGTGCATGCGGATCTGAGCACCACACCCTGCTTCACCTGGGAAACTCACCTTCCTTTCCTTTACAAGAAGGAGCACAGTTTCAAGAAGCACTTCCCTCTGCCTCACCCTCTGCACTGCCTTCCACTTCGACTGCTCTTATTGCACAGGAGTTTAGTAATGATATTGTGCTCTTAGCAACGGCTAGCGTTTTAGTAAAAAAACCGTTCCGGGGTTTTCGTTCCCTGTCGAGCTCTACTCGATTCGGGCTCCCAACTGCATCTTATAACGTCCCGATTCGCAAATCAGCTTCAAGTAAAAAAAATAAAATCTTTAACATCTGTAACTGGAATAGGAGATTCCAGTTTTGTGACGGACGGTCACTCGGTCAATATTACGATTCAGTCCCGAACTTCCGATTACTCAGCCAGCATTACCGCGGGGATTGCTCCGAACATAACAGAGCGACAGCGTATCTTCTACGTCGACATTGGCAGCTGGAACATACCCAAAATATACAGTTAGCTGACCCAAGGTTTTATGCTCCCCAGCGGGTGGATCTTTTAATCGGAGCCAGCCTCTTTTTCGAGATGTTGTGCGTTGGCCAAATCAAGCTCCCACCTGGATTACCCCAAATTCAAAAGACGCGTCTGGGTTGGGTTGTTTGTGGAGGTTATGGCCTTTCCAATGGATCAGCTTTAATGTCGTCTCAGGATGTACTTCTCGCTAGTAGAGAGAATAGTTTCGATCGGTTGGATGATCTTCTTCGACGATTTTGGGAAGTGGAAAGCTGCGCCGAGCCAATTATACTCGCTACTAAGGATTTTTTGGACTGTGAAGCACATTTTGTAAGACACGTCGTTCGTTTGCCAGCTGGTGATTATTCTGTTCGGCTGCCTGCCAAGTTCAATCTAGATCTTTTGGGAGAGTCCCACCAGCAAGCTAATCGAAGATTCTTGTCCCTAGAGAGAAAGTTGAATCGTCAGCCAGCCTTGAAGGCTCAATATGCAGCATTCATAAAGGAATACCTCGATCTTGGACACATGTCATTAGTTTCTGCCGCTGATATCGGGTTGTGCCGATACTTCTTGCTTCATCAGTGCGTCATAAAGAAAGATAGCTCCACTACAAAGCTTCGCGTAGTTTTTTATGGATCGGCGGCCAGTTCCTCAGGCTATTCTCTCAACGATGTTCTTATGGCAGGCCCTGTTATTCAGCCTAAGCTGTTCCAGATTCTTCTTCGGGTTCGTTCACACCCAGTAGCAATCACAGGAGACATTTGCAAAATGTACCGTTGTGTTAGGGCAGCCATTTGCAATGCATTTTGTGGAGGGGCTCCCCCCAGGACCAATTGCGGGTGTTTAAGCTAGACACCGTTACTTATGGCACGAAGCCAGCATCATTTCTGGCTGTGCAAGCTATGCATCAGTTGGCAGCAGACGAGCATACAGCGTTTCCGCTTGGGGCTGAGGTCACTCGTCGCGATTTTTATGTGGATGATTTGATATCTGGAGCCAAGTCCAAGGAAGAGGCAGTTATCATTATGGATCAGGCATCAAAAGTTCTAGCCCAGGGAAATTTTAGCTTAGAAAGTGGTGCTCAAATGTGTCGGCTGTTTTGGATGGAGTTGCAGACAAGGATAAGGAATCCTATTTGAAGTTTGATGATGGCACTGATTTTGCAAAAACTTTAGGTCTCGCTTGGGATCCAGTTTCTGACCAACTATTGTTTTCCTTTTCAGTCTTACAGTCAACATCAAGCCTTTGCAGGCGATCTGTCCTGTATGCAATAGCGCGATTTTACGATCCTATCGGGTTGGTTGGACCTGTGACCACAAAATCGAACATTTTCCTTCAACAACTGTGCAAGGAGAAGTTATCCTGGGATGAAAGCCTGAGTCACAGAACACGGAATGGAGTGCTATATGTACGAGTTTTGTGCAGATTAAGCATGCGTCATTTCCTCGTCTGGTTCGTTCTCCAAACTCTGAGAGTGAAATTCATGGATTTTGTGATGCCAGCATAGAAGCATATGGTGCCTGCATATGGTATGTGTCTACATCGTTTGCAACGGCCGATCTCAATTACTTTGCTCAAAGTCAAGGGTAGCCCCCTTGAAAACACTCACTGTGCCCAAGCTGGAACTGTGTGGGGCGGAACTCCTGTCTAGGCTCATCGCAGAGGTGGCTGGGATGAGTGCATTTGAGGGAAAGTTTTACTGCTGGAGCGACTCTGCTGTTGCGCTTTTATGGATCGGAGACCAGCCACCCAGATTCAATATGTTTGTAGCGAACCGAGTAGCTGCCATTCAAGAGCTAACTGAGTCGGTGGAGTGGCGATATGTTCCAACTTTTTTAAATCCAGCTGACATTCTCTCCCGAGGTGCTTTTCCTGCTGAGCTCAACGAGTCTCCTCTCTGGGCTCATGGACCAAAATTCCTCTGTGGCCCCAAAGCTGACTGGCCGACCCCAATCACTGCTGAAAGGCCAACGCTTGAGGTTTGCCGGAGAATTCTACTAACAAAATCTCCATACGAAGGCATAGTGGCCGGTTCGAAATTTGCCAATTTCTTTGCTGCCCTTCAAAGAATTTTCGGATACGTCTATAAGTTTAGTAGTCGCATCCATCGCCCTACGCTCACGATGTCTGACCTTCAAGGCGGTACCTGCTGTTGCTTCGTCTTGTCCAACGCTCACATTTATGGGATGACATCAAATCATTTCAGTCAAAGGGAATGGTGCACTCCTCCAGCTCTCTCGCATCTCTTTCGCCATTCATTGACCAATTTGGGATTCTTAGAGTGGATGGCGGGCTAAGGAATTCTTCTCTGGATTTTAATGGGCGTCATCCAATTATATTACCACGGAGTCATTCAATCACTATTGCCATTATTACTCACTTTCATGAACGCAATCTGCACACTGGGCCACGGGCAATACTCGGCATAATTCGATCCCAATATTGGCCTATTGGGGAGAGGAAGACGGTTATGAAGGCGGTAAACAAATGTATTAAATGCTTTCGAATGAAGCCTCATGAGCATATCATGACGGATCTTCCAAGGGAGCGACTTGATGAATCTCATGCGTTCGAAGTCACTGGCATTGACTTTTGGGGGCCATTTTTCTACAAGTCAGAGGCGCGAAGCAAGATCCAGTAAAATGCTACGTTTGTGTCTTCATTTGTTTCGCCTCGAAGGCTATTCATTTGGAGTTAATCAAGGATCTCTCTACGGTATCGTTTCTATATGGCCTCAAACGATTTATATGCTTTAGAAGAAGGCCGCGGCAGATTTTGCCTGATAATGCAACCAACTTTGTTGGCGCTCTTAATGAGCTGCTCGAACTAAGGCGCCTATTCCTCAGCAGTGATCACCAGAGAGCTACGTTGGACTTTTGCCTAGCGGAGGCTTTTGATTGGTGTTTCATTCCTCCTAGGTCGCCACACTTTGGCGGTCTTTGGGAAGCGGCTGTGAAGATCGCTAAGCATCATTTCTAACGCGCTGTTGGCACTGCTGTTTTAGCCTTTGAGGAGTTGCGGACTCTGGTGTGTCACTTTTCGGCGGTTGTTAATTCTCGACCATTAGTCTCGATTTCAGAAAAACCCAGCTGTTCTGTATGTATTAACCCCAGCACATTTTTTGAATGGTGGTCCGCCTTCATCTTTCGTCGAGCCGAATGTGACCAGTCTTAACTTCAATCGCTTGGATGGATGGCAACGCGTGGCTTACTTGCAGCAGATCTTTTGGTCCCGATGGAAGGAAGAGTTCCTAACGTTACTGCAGCAGCGCTCCAAGTGGCGCACTCCAAAACCTGGCGTGGTTGTCGATGACTTAGTTCTGGCCAAGAACAAAAACTTACCTCCCATGAAGTGGCCCCCCGCCAGAGTGATCGAGCTTCTGTTCGGTGGAGATGGGGTTGCCGTTCTGAAGACAGCATCAGGAGTGACAAAGCGAGCGGTAAACAAGCTGTGTCTGCTTCCCCTTAAGGATGGTGTTGAAACCCAGGCTTCCAAAGGGGGGAGTATGTCGGGTCACTCAGCCGCAGCAGCTAATTAACTTAATTCGATCTCTTATATTAATTGCATCGCGAAAGGGAACTCTCTCTATCTAGTTCTCTCGTTTTTTGTGTACTTGCATTCTTGGGCCCAGTATTCGGCTGGCTGTCCCTTTGTAAAAGTAGTACGAATTCTGATCTCGATGAACAATGACTATGAAAAACAAAAGCTCCTATCAGCTGTTTTCTCTCGTCGTGGTTTTGTTCACGTTACAGTGCATGGGAGAGAAGATGTTATGTGTCTGGAGACCATGCATAAGCTTTATCAGCTGCAGTTCGAGTTGTCTCCAGAACAGCTGTCTGCGTCTAGTTCGTTTCGCACATAAAAAAATTACTATCATATCTTTAGAAAAATAATTGTGTGTGAACTTAACTTTGAATTGCGTGACCTATTTTTATATATTAAGTATGGATAGTCCACTCAACTCCAGGACAAGCAGCCAGGCAATAATCAGAATTCTAGCCAAATAAAAACCAGGCTTAAAAATAATCAAACAAAAACACCTCTTAACGAGGTAAAAAGTAGTGGCGAACGCGCCAAATTTTTGATATCAACAATTGTATCGAAAAATGATATTACATTTGATAAAATAAAAAAAATATATTAAATTTATGATTTCAACCCGCAACAGTAAATATTTATTTACCTACACGTCAATTTTCTGTTGTAGCGTGCCGAATACATAAATTTAATATAGTTTATTTATTTTATCGAATGTAATATCATTTTTCGTCACAAATTTTGATATCAAAAATTTTTGTTAAAGGCGCGTTCGCCACTTCTTTTTACCTCGTTAAGAGGTGTTTTTGTTTGATATCAGAAGTTTTTTTTTGTACAAGAGTTTAAGTACCCCAATACCATGACTAGGAGTCGTCCCCATGAATATTAAACTTTTTAATAACAAGTTTTAACGCTTAATTACCTATTTTAATAGCACAAATTTGGAATCTCAAGGGCTGTATAGTTTCATATTCCAAGAGAAAACTGTCGTTTCTTATATTTCCCGCCGAACTAGCGGGGTTTTCCAAAGTGTTAGAACAAATAGATCAAGTTTCCTATTTTGAATAGCTTCATGCAAGTAAAAAACCCTAAAACCATAACAGATTTTCCGTTTGAAAAAATCTAATAAGAATATTTTTCATCAAATTGGTTTTTTTCTTGTTTATTCCAATAAGTATGAAAAATTTCGTATACAGAGCTAAAACGAGTTGCACTTTTTATCGATTAATATCTTCCAAACGATCATTTTAAGGGAAAAAAGTGTTATATATTAAAAGTTGAGGAATCTCATGGGCTTTATGATTTGAAATTAAAAAGAAATCGTTCGACTCAATTTTGAGCAAATAGTCAAAAAGTGGTTTTAAAAAAAACTTTTTGTCATAACTCTAAATCTATTTTATTCTTTAACTTTACTATAAAAAGGGTGTTAAGCAAATTAAATTATCTTTTCAGAGAGAGAAAGTTGAGGAATCTCAAGGGCTTTATGATTTGAAATTAAAAAGAAATCGTTCGACTCAATTTTGAGCAAATAGTCAAAAAGTGGTTTTAAAAAATAACTTTTTGTCATAACTCTAAATCTATTTTATTATTTAACTTTACTATATAAAGGGTGTTTAGCAAATTAAATTATTTTTTCAGAGATATATAACACGTTTCTGTAGAATTAGTTGTTTAGATACTATGAGCATTTTAAATCTGCCTTTGTTTTTAATTTCCGCTAAACTAGCGGGTTTTTCCAAAAGTCGTAAAACAAACGTTTTCTAATTCAAGCTACTTTATACACCCATAGGGTTTCCAAAACCCTTAAACTAAGATGGGATGCAGACAAGCCCACAAACAAAGGGACAAACATTTTCATTTTAAGAAGAAGAAGAAAATCTTGTTTTTTAAATTTTTTTGAACGGGACATCGGATCTTAACAAATGAGGTTTCATTCGACGCGTACTAGCTAAACAGCCGGGGGTTTTTTATCCCCACCGTATCCAGCAGCTCCAATTTTCTAAATTTTTACTTTTACACTTTCACCGCTTTTTCTCCCAAACAAATCTATACTTTGAAAGTCTTCTTAGTTTTTGCGATACCTTTCGATTGGTGTATCACTCGTTACGATCGGACCATAATGGCAGATTTTCAATTCTGCGGCTATATATAGTAGTTGTCTTCGCACGCTCTCTTGCGCGCTTCGCCACTACGTGTACTGCCGTCCACAGTAATACACTTGAACGTGCAAAGTTTATCTAAAAAGATTGAGGAATTCCGTTTTTTATTTATAAACTCAAGTATTGACGTTATCTGTGTATCTGAAACGTGGTTTGTCTCCGATGTTAGTAATATGTCAATTATGTGTAAAAGTTTTAATCTTTTTCGCTCCGATCGTAGTGGTCGAGGTGGAGGAGTTGCTGTTTATATAAACAAGAAACTAAACGCTAAAAAAGTATGTGTTCAAGCAGAGACGAGTGCGATTGAATATATATTTCTAAGTATCTTCAACAAAAGAGAAAATACATCAATTTTAATTGGCTGTATCTATAGACCACACAAAACAACAGAATACTCTGAGCTGATTGAGTTGTTATCCACCCTCTCATTGAATTACTCCGATGTAATTCTTGCTGGCGATTTCAACAGTAATATTTTACTTGAAAAGCATTTGTCAAACGATATGGAATCACTTGGTTTATTTCCTGTAAACTTTAAATATGCTACACATTTTTCCACTACCTGACTGTAAAAAAATTCAGAGTTATGACCAAATATCGTTGCCTGCCTTTTTCAAAAATGATCTGATCTTTTTCACGTACAACATTAATATTGACCACAATGACTATTACATAGAGTATAGGGACTTCATCAACATTGACTATGCTTTACTTAGTGCTGATTTAGACTCTTGCGACTGGAATTCCTTATATTGCACTGCTGAGGTTAACACTCAGCTAGAAATTTTACAACGGAAGGTAAAAATCCTCTACGATAGAACATTTCCTTTGCAGCGCAAAGTGTGTAAACACAGGGCCAAATCGTGGTTTAATTATAACATAAAAACCTAATACAAAAACGCGACAAATCGTATGCGAAATGGAAACGCTATAAGACAGAGAATTTTTACAACGAATTTAAATCAAAGAAAAATTGGTCAATGAAACCTTTGCAGAGGCGAAACGAAATTACTACATACATAAATTTTAACATTCAAAAAACAATAAAAATACATGGACAATTTTAAAGGAATTGGGATCGGCAATATTAAACCAACTTTAAGCTTTGATACTGATCTTGATAATCTAAATCATAAGTTTTTGCAATCGAGCGTAACACCTACCTGACATCCCTTGAATCTTGTGATAGAAATAACTGTGATATTATTTTTAGTTTTAATTGTGTCAGCCAGTGCGATGTCCTTAAATGAATTTTAGGCATTAAATTCAACGCAACGGGTTTAGATGAGATAAATCCAAAATTTTTAAAACTAATCCTTCCCAAAATTCTTCCTGTTATAACACACATTTTAAACTGCTCCATCACCATCTCTAGTTGCACAACAGCTGTTCTAAAAATCACTGAAGATATTAGACTACAAATGGATAGATGCAATATTACTTTATTGACGCTTTTAGATTTTAGTAAGGCTTTTGACAAGGTAAACCACGAAATTCTTTTAACTAAACTAAGACGTCTTTATATGTTTTCAACCTCTACAACAAGTTTTATGAAATCCTACTTATCTCAACGATCACAACTAGTAGCTACACAATCATCTAAATCATTTATTCTGTCCGTAAAACGTGGTGTACCGCAGGGGTCCATTCTTGGACCTCTTTTGTTCAGTCTTTATGTTAATGATTTGCCAAATATTCTTACAAAATGTGACATGCACATGTATGCCGACGACGTCGAACTACATGTAAGCTGTCCTGTTAGCCAAATTAATGAATGTGTTCGTGTCTGTAACAGTGAATTAGACATGGTTTGCAAATGGGCAGAGCGAAATAGATTATCCTTAAGCCCCCTCAAATCAAAATGCACAGTAATACACAACCGATCTCTTAACACAGATCATATGGAAAAACATTCCTTAAATGGTCAACAATTAAACTATGTAGACCGAGCGAGCAACTTGGGGTTTACAATAAATTCCACTCTATCCTGGAGTAATCACGTAAATTGTACGATTGGGAAAATGTATGGGATACTTAGACAACTTAACGACACGAAAACCTTTTTATCAACAAAAAGTCTGGATCGAGTTGCACAAAGTAATAACAACTTACGAGCCAAAATATCTCTTTAGTAAACTAAAATTCAGCGCTTCCAACAGAAAAAACAATCTAATTTGTCAAAAAGTAAACACTTTTTTATCTGTGCTGTACGTTCTTGGAATAAACTACAACATCCATTAAAAACAATTAAGTCTGCCACGCACTTCAAAACGAAATTACACACACATCTTCAAAACAGTATATAATTTAAAACAAAACTTAGTCCTTAAGAATTTAATTTTTCATATTTCAAATGTGATAGTTTTAATGTCTTGTATTAGAACTATATAGTTAGGAAAATTGTATTATGTTAATGAAGTAAATTTAATTGTGACTAGCGCACTAATTTATAAGTATTCTTGTACTTGTAGCGTTAGGAAGAGTGAAAACCAAAATAAATAAACAAAAATATGCAATATGTACCGTTGCGTGCGTGTTTCGTACCCGGATGGTTTTTTGCAGTGCATCGCTTGAAGAGAGAGCTCCACGGAAGAGTTGAGTGTTTTTAAATTGAACACCGTGACTTATGGAACCAAGCCAGCTGCCTTATTGGCTATAAGGGCCATGCATCAACTGTCTTACGATGAGGAGGAATCATTTCCTATTGGAGCAAAAATTGTTTGTAGAGATTTCTATGTGGATGATTTAATATCTGGTGGGGACTCAATTGAGGAGGTGAGAGAATTTCGTCGTCAGGTGAAGTAACTACTGTCGCGAGGCCACTTTCCAATTCGCAAATGGTGTTCCCTGGAAGGAGAGTCTGAATACGAAAAGGAGCAAGGCATTGGAACTGGTCTGGGATCCATCTTCTGATCAACTCCTATTTCATTTTTCTCAACTGCCAACCAATCAACGACCCACTAAGTGGGTTGCATTGTCAACGATTGCCAAATTCTATGATCCACTCGGCTTAATAGCTCCTATTATCACAAAATCTTAGATTTTTCTGCAATCTCTATGGAGTGCGAACGTGGATTGGGGTGACGCACTGCCAGAGCCCATTCTTTCGTCATGGGGGAGTTGACCTTAAGTTGTTATCCACCCTCTCATTGAATTACTCCGATGTAATTCTTGCTGGCGATTTCAACAGTAATATTTTACTTGAAAAGCATTTGTCAAACGATATGGAATCACTTGGTTTATTTCTTGTAAACTTTAAATATCCTACACATTTTTCCACTACCTGCAACCCCCTACTTGGTGTATTCTTTGTTAGTGACTGTAAAAAAATTCAGAGTTATGACCAAATATCGTTGCCTGCCTTTTCCAAAAATGATCTGATCTTTTTCACGTACAACATTAATATTGACCACAATGACTATTACATAGAGTATAGGGACTTCATCAACATTGACTATGCTTTACTTAGTGCTGATTTAGACTCTTGCGACTGGAATTCCTTATATTGCACTGCTGAGGTTAACACTCAGCTAGAAATTTTACAACGGAAGGTAAAAATCCTCTACGATAGAACATTTCCTTTGCAGCGCAAAGTGTGTAAACACAGGGCCAAATCGTGGTTTAATTATAACATAAAAACCTAATACAAAAACGCGACAAATCGTATGCGAAATGGAAACGCTATAAGACAGAGAATTTTTACAACGAATTTAAATCAAAGAAAAATTGGTCAATGAAACCTTTGCAGAGGCGAAACGAAATTACTACATACATAAATTTTAACATTCAAAAAACAATAGAAATACATGGACAATTTTAAAGGAATTGGGATCGGCAATATTAAACCAACTTTAAGCTTTGATACTGATCTTGATAATCTAAATCATAAGTTTTTGCAATCGAGCGTAACACCTACCTGACATCCCTTGAATCTTGTGATAGAAATAACTGTGATATTATTTTTAGTTTTAATTGTGTCAGCCAGTGCGATGTCCTTAAATGAATTTTAAGCATTAAATTCAACGCAACGGGTTTAGATGAGATAAATCCAAAATTTTTAAAACTAATCCTTCCCAAAATTCTTCCTGTTATAACACACATTTTAAACTGCTCCATCACCATCTCTACGTTTCCCAACTTCTGGAAAAAAGCAAAAATATTACCAATTCCCAAATCAGGTACAGAATATCGACCTATTGCCATCCTGCCTTTTTTGTCAAAAGTTGTGAGTTTTTTGGATGCACACAATATTTTATCTGAGAAATAGTCCGGTTTTCGGAAGAACAGAAGTTGCACAACAGCGGTTCTAAAAATCACTGAAGATATTAGACTACAAATGGATAGATGCAATATTACTTTATTGACGCTTTTAGATTTTAGTAAGGCTTTTGACAAGGTAAACCACGAAATTCTTTTAACTAAACTAAGACGTCTTTATATGTTTTCAACCTCTACAACAAGTTTTATGAAATCCTACTTATCTCAACGATCACAACTAGTAGCTACACAATCATCTAAATGGACCGCAGGGGTCCATTCTTGGACCTCTTTTGTTCAGTCTTTATGTTAATGATTTGCCAAATATTCTTACAAAATGTGACAGGCACATGTATGCCGACGTCGTCGAACTACATGTAAGCTGTCCTGTTAGCCAAATTAATGAATGTGTTCGTGTCTGTAACAGTGAATTAGACATGGTTTGCAAATGGGCAGAGCGAAATAGATTATCCTTAAGCCCCCTCAAATCAAAATGCACAGTAATACACAACCGATCTCTTAACACAGATCATATGGAAAAACATTCCTTAAATGGTCAACAATTAAACTATGTAGACCGAGCGAGCAACTTGGGGTTTACAATAAATTCCACTCTATCCTGGAGTAATCACGTAAATTGTACGATTGGGAAAATGTATGGGATACTTAGACAACTTAACGACACGAAAACCTTTTTATCAACAAAAAGTCTGGATCGAGTTGCACAAAGTAATAACAACTTACGAGCCAAAATATCTCTTTAGTAAACTAAAATTCAGCGCTTCCAACAGAAAAAACAATCTAATTTGTCAAAAAGTAAACACTTTTTTATCTGTGCTGTACGTTCTTGGAATAAACTACAACATCCATTAAAAACAATTAAGTCTGCCACGCACTTCAAAACGAAATTACACACACATCTTCAAAACAGTATATAATTTAAAACAAAACTTAGTCCTTAAGAATTTAATGTTTCATATTTCAAATGTGATAGTTTTAATGTCTTGTATTAGAACTATATAGTTAGGAAAATTGTATTATGTTAATGAAGTAAATTTAATTGTGACTAGCGCACTAATTTATAAGTATTCTTGTACTTGTAGCGTTAGGAAGAGTGAAAACCAAAATAAATAAACAAAAATATGCAATATGTACCGTTGCGTGCGTGTTTTGTACCCGGATGGTTTTTTGCAGTGCATCGCTTGAAGAGAGAACTCCACGGAAGAGTTGAGTGTTTTTAAATTGAACACCGTGACTTATGGAACCAAGCCAGCTGCCTTATTGGCTATAAGGGCCATGCATCAACTGTCTTACGATGAGGAGGAATCATTTCCTATTGGAGCAAAAATTGTTTGTAGAGATTTCTATGTGGATGATTTAATATCTGGTGGGGACTCAATTGAGGAGGTGAGAGAATTTCGTCGTCAGGTGAAGTAACTACTGTCGCGAGGCCACTTTCCAATTCGCAAATGGTGTTCCCTGGAAGGAGAGTCTTAATACGAAAAGGAGCAAGGCATTGGAACTGGTCTGGGATCCATCTTCTGATCAACTCCTATTTCATTTTTCTCAACTACCAACCAATCAACGACCCACTAAGTGGGTTGCATTGTCAACGATTGCCAAATTCTATGATCCACTCGGCTTAACAGCTCCTATTATCACAAAATCTTAGATTTTTCTGCAATCTCTATGGAGTGCGAACGTGGATTGGGGTGACGCACTGCCAGAGCCCATTCTTTCGTCATGGGGGAGTTGACCTTAAGTTGTTATCCACCCTCTCATTGAATTACTCCGATGTAATTCTTGCTGGCGATTTCAACAGTAATATTTTACTTGAAAAGCATTTGTCAAACGATATGGAATCACTTGGTTTATTTCCTGTAAACTTTAAATATCCTACACATTTTTCCACTACCTGCAACCCCCTACTTGATGTATTCTTTGTTAGTGACTGTAAAAAAATTCAGAGTTATGACCAAATATCGTTGCCTGCCTTTTCCAAAAATGATCTGATCTTTTTCACGTACAACATTAATATTGACCACAATGACTGTTACATAGAGTATAGGGACTTCATCAACATTGACTATGCTTTACTTAGTGCTGATTTAGACTCTTGCGACTGGAATTCCTTATATTGCACTGCTGAGGCTAACACTCAGCTAGAAATTTTACAACGGAAGGTAAAAATCCTCTACGATAGAACATTTCCTTTGCAGCGCAAAGTGTGTAAACACAGGGCCAAATCGTGGTTTAATTATAACATAAAAAACCTAATACAAAAACGCGACAAATCGTATGCGAAATGGAAACGCTATAAGACAGAGAATTTTTACAACGAATTTAAATCAAAGAAAAATTGGTCAATGAAACCATTGCAGAGGCGAAACGAAATTACTACATACATAAATTTTAATATTCAAAAAACAATAAAAATACATGGACAATTTTAAAGGAATTGGGATCGGCAATATTAAACCAACTTTAAGCTTTGATACTGATCTTGATAATCTAAATCATAAGTTTTTGCAATCGAGCGTAACACCTACCTGACATCCCTTGAATCTTGTGATAGAAATAACTGTGATATTATTTTTAGTTTTAATTGTGTCAGCCAGTGCGATGTCCTTAAATGAATTTTAAGCATTAAATTCAACGCAACGGGTTTAGATGAGATAAATCCAAAATTTTTAAAACTAATCCTTCCCAAAATTCTTCCTGTTATAACACACATTTTAAACTGCTCCATCACCATCTCTACGTTTCCCAACTTCTGGAAAAAAGCTAAAAATATTACCAATTCCCAAATCAGGTACAGAATATCGACCTATTGCCATCCTGCCTTTTTTGTCAAAAGTTGTGAGTTTTTTGGATGCACACAATATTTTATCTGAGAAATAGTCCGGTTTTCGGAAGAACAGAAGTGGCACAACAGCTGTTCTAAAAATCACTGAAGATATTAGACTACAAATGGATAGATGCAATATTACTTTATTGACGCTTTTAGATTTTAGTAAGGCTTTTGACAAGGTAAACCACGAAATTCTTTTAACTAAACTAAGTCGTCTTTATATGTTTTCAACCTCTGCAACAAGTTTTATGAAATCCAACTTATCTCAACGATCACAACTAGTAGCTACACAATCATCTAAATCATCTATTCTGTCCGTAAAACGTGGTGTACCGCAGGGGTCCATTCTTGGACCTCTTTTGTTCAGTCTTTATGATAATGATTTGCCAAATATTCTTACAAAATGTGACATGCACATGTATGCCGACGACGTCGAACTACATGTAAGCTGTCCTGTTAGCCAAATTAATGAATGTGTTCGTGTCTGTAACAGTGAATTAGACATGGTTTGCAAATGTGCAGAGCGAAATAGATTATCCTTAAGCCCCCTCAAATCAAAATGCACAGTAATACACAACCGATCTTTTAACACAGATCATATGGAAAAACATTCCTTAAATGGTCAACAATTAAACTATGTAGACCGAGCGAGCAACTTGGGGTTTACAATAAATTCCACTCTATCCTGGAGCAATCACGTAAACTGTACGATTGGGAAAATGTATGGGATACTTAGACAACTTAACGACACGAAAACCTTTTTATCAACAAAAAGTCTGGATCGAGTTGCACAAAGTAATAACAACTTACGAGCCAAAATATCTCTTTAGTAAACTAAAATTCAGCGCTTCCAACAGAAAAAACAATCTAATTTGTCAAAAAGTAAACACTTTTTTATCTGTGCTGTACGTTCTTGGAATAAACTACAACATCCATTAAAAACAATTAAGTCTGCCACGCACTTCAAAACGAAATTACACACACATCTTCAAAACAGTATATAATTTAAAACAAAACTTAGTCCTTAAGAATTTAATGTTTCATATTTCAAATGTGATAGTTTTAATGTCTTGTATTAGAACTATATAGTTAGGAAAATTGTATTATGTTAATGAAGTAAATTTAATTGTGACTAGCGCACTAATTTATAAGTATTCTTGTACTTGTAGCGTTAGGAAGAGTGAAAACCAAAATAAATAAACAAAAATATGCAATATGTACCGTTGCGTGCGTGTTTCGTACCCGGATGGTTTTTTGCAGTGCATCGCTTGAAGAGAGAGCTCCACGGAAGAGTTGAGTGTTTTTAAATTGAACACCGTGACTTATGGAACCAAGCCAGCTGCCTTATTGGCTATAAGGGCCATGCATCAACTGTCTTACGATGAGGAGGAATCATTTCCTATTGGAGCAAAAATTGTTTGTAGAGATTTCTATAAGGATGATTTAATATCTGGTGGGGACTCAATTGAGGAGGTGAGAGAATTTCGTCGTCAGGTGAAGTAACTACTGTCGCGAGGCCACTTTCCAATTCGCAAATGGTGTTCCCTGGAAGGAGAGTCTGAATACGAAAAGGAGCAAGGCATTGGAACTAGTCTGGGATCCATCTTCTGATCAACTCCTATTTCATTTTTCTCAACTGCCAACCAATCAACGACCCACTAAGTGGGTTGCATTGTCAACGATTGCCAAATTCTATGATCCACTCGGCTTAATAGCTCCTATTATCACAAAATCTTAGATTTTTCTGCAATCTCTATGGAGTGCGAACGTGGATTGGGGTGACGCACTGCCAGAGCCCATTCTTTCGTCATGGGGGAGTTGACCTCACAGATATCGGTTGTACAGAACTTAAAATTTCCACGATTCGTATTGCAACCAAGGGCTTCCGTTGAGTTGCATGGATTCTGCGATACTAGCATGTAAGCTTATGGAGCGTGTCTATACTTGCGATCGGAGACCAATGGGGAATCGAAAGTCCATCTGCTTTGTGCCAAGTCTAGGGTAGCTCCATTGAAGGCCTTAACAATTCCAAGATTATAACTTTCCGCAGCGCTTTTATTGGCTGAGCTAATCGTAAACGCCAAGGAAGCCATAGATTTCTATTGCACCTTTCATTGCTGGTCGGACTCGTCTATTGTGTTGGCGTGGATTCGGCAACCTCCGAGGGAGTTTAACGTTTTCGTATCAAACAGAATCGCGAAAATTCAGGAGATGACGAAAGACATGACTTGGCATCACGTTCCTACAAACTTAAATCCAGCAGACGTCGTATCGCGAGGATGTACCCCAAGAAAATTGTTGGAACATTCCCTTTGGGCTAACGGGCCTCCATTCCTTCTGCAAAGCTCGTCGATTTGGCCGTCTCTGCTAGACTCAGTAAAGGATCTTCCAGAGCGCCGTTCTGTGGCTCCAATTGGGGCCGTTTGCATAGACAGTTCATCAAACTGCAAATTCCTCAACTCTTTCGATAAGTTGTTTTTGCTTAGGCCTATACTCGGCTCCGATGGGTTACTTCGCGTGGGTGGAAGGCATTCGTGCGTTATTATTTATAAATATAAGGGTGGCATATTTGTTGTCTTCCCCACAAACAGTAATGGTACATTGGTATAGCGAAAATCTTTTATTGTCCAGAGACAACTTCATTCGTAACGAGCACTGGCTCACACTGATTCAAAAGATTATCCTATGTAGTAAAAATAGCCCCTAGTTAATTTTAAAGAATTATGACATTTGCTTATTCCGGATTAGATCTTAAATATTTCGAAATGGCGGAAAGTGATCCTAAAGCTCTATACTTTTTGTAGAGGCTAGACTTAAATCTTATCAGTCTTTGTTAAAGCACGGTGGTTTGTTTGATGTCGAAGGGTAATAGGTAGGAACGCATTTACCTAATACTGAGTCTAATACATTATAAAATATATCAACAGCCTCAGTCATATGAGTGCATGGGCAAAGATCAGATCATTCTAAGCAAGCTATATTCCTATTTAAGTGTTGCAAGTTTAGTTTACGAAAGCAGTAAGTTCGTTTGGCTAGTAAGCTCAAGCGTTGAGTGATGTGGGTCTTCTGGTAACGTAATTGCAGAGGTTCGGACTATGCAAACACAACCTGGACTGTAAAAAAGCACAAAGCCAGTAAACGTCTTAACATATTTCGAGCATAGTTTACTTAAGATAATGAAATATTAAGAAATCCGTCAGGAGAATTATGCAGTCCCGAAGGTAATAATATATTGAACGTTTCTACGGTGTACTATGTCGCTTTAGGTATATTAAAGTCACCTTAAACTATTGACTGATCCCTATCCCTAAGTTTATTTAAAATAGTCTGGATTTCAGATGACGTCGGAATATAAGAACATATTATGTATATAGAACTACCGGGAAGAGTTAGTTTTATACCAAGGAATTTGATGTCGTTTCTTTCCTCGAGAATAACTGCTTCAGATGTTAGTTCTACGTCAACGGCAATCAAATCTCCACCTCCGCATCGGGTGGGACGATCAAGCCTATTAGTTCTGTATTTACTTGAAAAAACTTCGGAACTAAGAGTATCCGGTTTAAACCAGATTTCTGTAAATACAATAACGTGGAAAGGCAAGGAAAAGCTATCAGTGTACAAATTAGACAGCTTACATAGAAAACCTCTTTTATTCTGATAGCAAAGCAGTAGGAAAGAATCAAGTTTTTTGGGTCAGAAGAAGAAGTAGAAGGCGCTGTTGACGGCTCATTAGAAGAATTTCCAACTTCCTTTGAACGAATTTTATTTTTTTTAGCTTTGTACTCTAACAAAAATGGCTACAGGCCACTGGTTTATCTTGTGATTGAATTTCAAGTTTTCTGATTTGCTATATAAACATTAATTGAAAAACCTTGTTTGACCTCATATAGTGTCATTTTGACCAAAAATTGTGGTAACTTCGATACCGAAGTTTGAATCGAAAATCTTGCCAAGTGGGCGTGGCACCCTGCTGAAACAAACGAGATCTCCAGTATACCCTTTCACTCTACACACAAACTCCACTTTCGTGACTTTTTCTTCTATAAAATATACATATGCTAGACAGAGACGGAAAAAATTAGCTTCAACTCGCTTCAGGGAAAACCGGGACCGCACACGCAAATCGATTCGGTATTCAAGTGTTATTATTAAGCATTTTTAAAGAGTTTCGGTGAGTTTTGTACTTGGCGTTTCGGGATATTTTTGAGAAGGAAATGCATTTAAACTGCAATGGCGCCGTTCTAAGAAAATTATTGTTGGCGCAGGCCCACGGAGCCTTCCAACGGCTTGGAGCCCAGCAATAAATCGTATCTTGAAAAGAAATACTGCTATGCTTTTTTTTAAGGAAATGACCAACCTCCAACTAATGTTCTTCTTGGCAATACCTGCCACCCATTGCACCAAACGAACATTATTTATCTAAAAACAAGAACAAGATGTTGGAGTCGACCGACTTTATTAAATTTAATTTGAAATTCCCTAAAATACAATAATGCTATAGTATAAGATATAATTATATTATTTTTCGACCAATTTTTCGATCGTTCCTATGGCAGCTATATGATATAGTCGTCCGATTTTGATAAAATATAATTCGAATTTCAAAACTAATTAAAAAATGTTATTTCAAAGCTCAGGAGGTTATATGTTATAAAACACCAAAGATGTATATTAAAAAAAATTTTTTCCCGATTATTCCTATGGGAGCTATAAGATATAGTTGTCCGATCCGGCCGGTTCCGACTTACAGCTGTGTTCATTGAAATAGCAGTGCATACGACCTGCACGTATAAAATCGAAAAACACTATTATAAACACATCATTGAAACAAAACTTAAATACAACAGTTTTAATTATTTATTTTTAAATAATCTAGCTGTTTTTTCTGTTGGGTACTTCAATATTTTAGCAAATATGGATAATAACAAAAAAGAAAGACTGAATTATGGTGTTCATTGAAATAGCAGTCTTAAAAGAAAAATATGATAAAATTCAATATGGCTCATTAATAACTTAGTCCTACTAAATATCGATTTGATTACGACCAAATATTTTGTTGTATGGCCTTTATTGGCTATTACAGGCTAACACCTACGTGGCATGGAGTCCACCAAGTCCTTGCAACGTTTGCGGGAACTCTGACCCCGTCCCTCCTGCACAACTTGCCAAAGCTGCGGCTAAGAAGTCGGGGATTTCTTGACAACAAAACGCTTATGTCCCTCGATAAGTTTTCAGTCGGACTTAAATCCGGGGACTGTGCTGGACACGGCATTACGTCAATTTGTTTTTGGCTAAATGTTGGTGTGGCCAATTTGTTGGTGTGTTTAGGATCATTGTCCTGCTGAAATGTCCATATTAAGGACATTTGATCATCAGTATACGACAGAATGACGTTTCTCAGTATATTTACGTAAACATGTTGGTCCATGATCTCATCGATCAAACGTAAGGGGCCCACACCGCTATATGAGAAATTTGCCCATACCATGATTTTAAGTCCATCTGCTTAACGGTCTTGAGATTTTGTTTTGGGTGGTACCCGGCGTTTGATGGTCGACGGACATACTATTTTGAACCTGTTCCACCAAAAAACACCAGCTAAGACTCATCTGTCCAAAGGATATATCGACCTTTTGAAAGCGGCTAGTTCAAGTGGCTTTTGGCAAACTTCAACTTGTCTTTGAGGTGTCTTTTACCAAGTAATTGCTCCTTTGGTGGACTTCTAGCATTCAAATTTTCATCGAACAGACTTCGGAGAATAGTGCCATCCCTGATTCCCAAGCTCACATCCGCTTTTATAGTACTACAGGATGCAAAAGGATAAGTTTTGCTGAAGCGCACTTTGCGAAAGTCCTCTATAATTGTGGTTTTCCGTATCGCATAACGTTTTTCGGGCTTCGGTTCACAGTTTATGGCATTGTAACTCATATTGGCTGTACATTTTAAGGGACTTTGAATATATTGATACGTTTTGCCCTCCTTTTTAAGCTCAATCAATTTTTCCTTTCTCCCTTGAAGCAATGAGGTCCTCTACCCATTAAAGTTAATTTTTTTCTATAGTTATAGTGTATTATGGTTCAATTTATAATAATGGTCTTCATTAAAAACCTATTTTTACCAAATTACAAAGATTTTCGGGACTTTTCCTGGAAGAAAATCAAAAACTGCTATTTTAGTGAACAGCCGAAATGTTGTGTCCGTGTGCAAAAATATGAAAGAAACCCAAAAACAGACGAAATCTAATGGGCTTTTTGCTTGTTTTGTATCTCTATGAACCATTCTACAAAAGAGATGTACTAGCGATTAACTAATGAAAAGGACTATGCTAATAAACCGTTATAAAGTTTCGCTTCTGTCGCACTGCTATTTTAATGAACACAGCTGTATATACTACCTGCAAAAGAAAGAACACTTTTGGGAAAGTTTTAGCACGATACAGACAGACGGACATGGCTAGATCGACTCGTCTAGTAATGCTGATCAAGAATATACATATGTATATACTTTATGGGGTCAGAAACGATTCCTTCTGCCTGTTACATACTTTCCGAAGAATCTAGTATACCCTTTACTGGTATAAAAATACAAAAAATGATATTTCCAATAGTATAAGATAAACACCGAAGCTATAATTTGTTTAAAATTATTTCACCACCAATTTTCCGATCGTTCCTACGGCAGCTATATGATATAGTCGTTCGATTTTGATAATATTAAATTCGAAATTCAGAACTAATTAAGAAATGTTATTTCCAAGCGCAGGAGGTTATATTTTAAAAAACACCGAAGTAGTTTTTTTTATTTTTTTCCGAATGTTCCTATTAGAACTATTGAATATAGTTGTCTGATCCGGATGGTACTACCAGCAAAAGAAAGGAAACTTTTGGAAAAGTTTCAGCCCGATAGCTTTAAAACTGTAAAATTAGCTTGCGTAGAAACGGACGGACAGACGGACATGGCTAGATCGACTCGTCTAGTAATGCTGATCAAGGATGTAAATATAGGCGGAAACGTCTTCTTCACTGCGTTGCAATCTTCTGACTGAAATCATAATACCCTCTGCAAGGGTAAAAAAAGGCATATGAAGACGCATCCACCTTCCAAGTATACATTTTATTAGAATGATAAATAATAATTTAAAACCAATGAAAATTTCTTTACAACATTCTGTTTTGTTGAGATACAAATGTTTGTACCTAAGTAAACATTGTCTAATAAATGTTCTGCATGTCAGTATGCTTATTATTGCCGTAATGCTAAAGTATTTGTAGCTACATTTTTTTTGTCCATCCCCTCACTACGTTTCCCTGAATGGAAATCTCATCATTGATTAATTTGATAATAGCAACGAAATAATCATGTGGCCCTGAAGGCATTTAACATGCGAGTGCTGTATTAAGTATTGCATTACAAAATGTAAAAAATGTAGGAACTGTAATTATTTAGAAGATCGTATAATACATTTTTGCCACAAAAGGTGAACTCAAAACTTTTGTTTGGTGAAGGTGCGAAGTGAAGAGTTTTTTACCTCGTTAAGAGGTGTTTTTCTTTGATATCAGAAGTTTTTGTTTTAAACGTCAATTATATCTATACCTTCTTTCCCAAAAGCCGTAAAACTCTAGTTTCTTTTATGGAACTGTTCATAACATTTAAGATGATTCCATAAACTTAAAACCGCGTTTGGATACGCACATACAAAATTCTAAATTCAAAAAAAGACCGTAGTTATAATTTGTTTCATATTATTTTCCCACCAATTTTCAGATCGTTCCCATGGCAGCTATATGATATAGTCGTCCGATTTTGATAAAGTTAAACTCGAAATTCAGAACTAATTAATTTATTAATTTAAAATAGTTTATTTATTTTATCGAAAGTAATATCATTTTTCGTCACAATTGTTGATATCAGAAATTTTTGTTAAAGGCGCTTTCGCCACTATTTTGTACCTCGTTAAGAGGTGTTTTTGTTTGATATAAAATATAATTCGAATTTCAAAAATAATTAAAAAATTTTATTTCCAAGCTTAGGAGGTTATATGTTATAAGAAACCAAAGATATATATTTAAAAAAAATTTTTTTTTCGATTATTCCTATGGAAGCTTTACGATATAGTTGTCCGATCCGGCCGGCTCCGATTTATATACTACCCGCAAGAAAGAAGACTTTTGGGAAAGTTTTAGCCCGATAGCTTTAAAACTGAGAGACTAGTATGCGTAGAAACGGACGGACAGACGGACATGGCTAGATCGACTCGTCTAGTGATGCTGATCAAGAATATATATACTTTATGAGGTCGGAAACGTCTCCTTCGCTGCGTTGCAAACTTCTGACTGAAATCATTATACCCTCTGCATGGGTATAAAAATGGTGAAAAATCGATATAAAAGTATCGGTTGCCCATAATTTTTAAACGATTGAATTTAGACAAATTATGTTAGGGGGGCGTACTCAGTATTTCAATTCACCATTTCAAGGGCATATAGCACAAGAATGTAGCTTTATAAATTCACAAATTAAAGGTGTACGAAATTTAGCTGTTTATAGCTGTTTTCACGCCAACCAAGCAAGTTTTTCCAAAAGTAGTAAAACTATAGAATCTTATATTGAGCTGTTTAACATCCTTTAAAACCATCAGGACCTTAAAGTACAGTTTGGATGTGCACAAAAGAAGTTCAATGCTCAGGCAGTCTTAGATGTTCTGAACTGGTAAATGGTGCCATTTTTGTTGGTTAATAATTTTAAAACGTGACTTTTGTGTTGTATGGCAAAAGTTGAGAAATCTCAAGTGAAAACGCTTTAAAGTTTAAACCGAAATTGTTTTAGCCGTTTTTGGGAAATAAAAAAAAGCTATAAAATAATACATAATTTTTCACGATAGTATTTTGACAAATCATGTTAAAAAAGCGTACATAGTATTTCATAATACCTTTCTAAGTAGTTCAAAAGTTATGGGTGTATGAAATTGAGCTATTTATAGCTGTTTTCCCGGCAAACAAGCGAATTTTTTTAAAAGTGGTATAACTAAAGTTTATTATATTAAAGTGGAAGGTCTAAAGTTTATTATACTAAGTTGACGCTATCGTCTAGAATTTTAAGAGCCCTAAAATATTGTTCTTGGGCTACTGACAAGCCAAATATAATTTGTATTTTGAGAATGATTTTGCTTGATTTGCGTATTACTTTTGAGCGGAGCATCCGATTTTAACAAATGAGGTGCTCTTCGACGCGTGCCTTCGACAGCCCCAACAGATACAATTTTTTACATTTTCACTTTTACACTTTCACCGCTCTTTCTCCCAAACCATTGCATTTTGTAACGTCTTGGTATGCAATTTCTTTGTGTATATTTCGTAGTCCCCTTCGCACACTCTCCTGGTGCGCTTCGTCACTTTGTGGAGTGCCGTCCTCAGTGATACAATACAATGTGCAAAACCTTATGTTTTTTATAGAAAATCAAAATTGAAGAAAAGGCCATTTTTCTTTATATTGAAATTTGATTAGAAGAAATCTATGTCGACTGCCCCTTTATTTTTATACCCGTTACTCGTAGAGTAAAAGGGTATACTAGATTCGTCTGAATGTATGTAACAGGCAGAAGGAAGCGTTTCCGACCCCATAAAGTATATATACACTCAAAAAAAAAATCACCATAAATATTAGAAAATCGCCCGTGATTTCAAAACGCCATTGAATTAAGAAATATTTTCTTGATTATAGAAAAAATGCCTACAATTTAAGGAATTCGCCATAATTTTTTTTTTTTGTAATGAAGAAGAGGAAGAATCGCATTTTTTTCTTTAACTAATGGCGAATTTTTCTTGATTTTTTTTCTTGAAATAATGGTAAATTCTCACTTAAATTTAGGAAAGAATAACCCATATTTTAAGAGAAAGTGACTTTTTTTTATACATTTTGATGGTGGTCTAGCTGGTAAAGACGACCGGTCAATAAACAATCGAACAAAAGTACCTGGTTCGAGCCCACGCCACGGCAAGTGTACCCTTGTTTATTTATTATACCCGTTACTCGTAGAGTAAAAGGGTATACTAGATTCGTCGGAAAGTATGTAACAGGCAGAAGGAAGCGTTCCCGACCCCACAAAGTATATATATTCTTGATCAGGATCACTAGCCGAGTCGATCTAGCCATGTCCGTCTGTCCGTCTGTCCGTCTGTCTGTCCGTCCGGATGAACGCTGAGATCTCGGAAACTATGGGAGCTAGGCTATTGAGATTTGGCGTGCAGATTCCTGAGCTTCTTACGCAGCGCAAGTTTGTTTCAGCACAGTGCCACGCCCACTCTAACGCCCACAAACCGCCCAAAACTGTGGCTCCTACAGTTTTGATGCTAGAATAAAAATTTTAACTGAAATGTATTGTTCTCACCAATACCTATCGATTGACCCAAAAAAAGTTTGCCACGCCCACTTTAACGACCACAAACCGCGAAAACCTGTGACGCCCACAATTTTCATGCTAGATAACAAATTTTAACTGAAATGTATTGGTCTCGTCGATACCTATCGATTGATCCAAAAAAAAATTGCCACGCTCACTCTAACGCCCATAACGCTTAAATCTGTATACCTCCGGTAGGTGGCGCATTTTAATCTCGCTTTGCTGCTTGCATATCTCCATTTAGCTGAGTAACGGGTATCTGATAGTCGAGGTACTCGACTATAGCGTTCTTCCTTGTTTTTCTTTTTTTTTTAATTTATGTAATTTTTATTCTTATTAGTTTCACATTTCTATTTACCAAATTGTTTAAACGGTTGTTAAAAAGGTTTAGATTAGAATAAACGTTATTGGTATGCGTAAAGCTGGACCAAAAACACCTTAGACCTCTTTAGTCATTGTATGACAAGAAGCACGCGTGGCCGAATGGTTAAGACGTCTGGCTATGGTGTGAGCGGTTGCGGGTTGTCTGAGGTAAGGATTTTTCCATTTGTTATATTTATTTATATGTTTATAAAAAATATTTATATAAAATAAATCTTTAATAAATTCAGGTAAATATAAAAACTTTCAGACTGTATTCCCATGTAATAATTGCCATTAAAATTAGAAACGGTTTTATCCATTTAAAATCCAAAATTGGTATACAAAACCAACCAAATTCCTCAAATATAAGGTGTAAAATGTAATGTAATCTTACATTATAAATATTTTTTTTTTTTATTTTAATAAATTTTCCTTAATTTTAAGGTTTTTTACCATACATTTAAGAAAAATTTGTCATTATTTTCAGAAATGGCAAACCATAAATTCAAGAAAATTTTTTATTTAAAATAAAGGTGAGTCGCCGTTGGATGAAAATCATAGGCGATTTTCTTGATTTGAAGGCGAATTTCTTGATTTAAGGGCGATTTTTTTTTTGGGTGTATTCTTGATTAGGATCACTAGCCGAGTCGATCTAGCCATGTCCGTCTGTCTGTCCGGATGAACGCTGAGATCTCGGAAACTATCGGAGTTAGGCTTTTGAGATTTGTCGTGCAGATTCCTGAGATTCCTGCGCAGCGCAAGTTTGTTCCAGCAGAGTGCCACACCCACTCTTACGCCCACAAACCGCCCAAAACTGTGGCTCCTACAGTTTTGATGCTAGAATAAAAATTAAAAACTGAAATGTAATGTTCTTATCAATACCTATCGATTGACCCAAAAAAAAGTTTGCCACGCCCACCCTAACGCCCATAAACCGCCCACAAACTTCAAAAAATCGTAAATATGACCGTGGATATCTCGGAAACTATCAAAGATAGAGAATTGGGATTTCAGATTTAGATTCCGTAGCCTTATACGCAGCGCAAGTTTGTTACGCGAATATGCCACGCCCACCCTAACGCCCATAACGCTTAAATCTGTATACCGCCGGTAGGTGGCGCATTTTAATCACGCTTTGCTACTTGCATATCTCTATTTAGCTGAGTAACTGGTATCTGATAGTCGAGGTACTCGACTATAGCGTTCTTCCTTGTGTCATGTAAATTCTTGAGAATTCGCGGTGAGGACCGCAAACTAGAGTCTTGCCATTTTTTTACCCGTTACTCGTAGAGTAAAAGGGTATACTAGATTCGTCGGAAAGTATGTAACAGGCAGAAGGAAGCGTTTCCGACCCCATAAAGTATATATATTCTTGATCAGGATCACTAGCCGAGTCGATCTAGCCATGTCCGTTTGTCCGTCTGTCCGTATGAACGCTGAGATCTCGGAAACTATAAGAGCTAGGATATTGGGATTTGGCATGCAGATTTCTGGGCTTCTTGCAGGACAAGTTTGTTTCTGCAGGGTGCCACGCCCACTCTAATGCTCACAAGCCGCCGAATACTGTGGCTCCCACAGTGTTGATGCTAGAATTAACTGAATTGTATTGTTCTCATCAATACCTATCGATTGACCCAAAAAAAAGTTTGCCACGACCACTCTAACGTCCACTGCCCGGCGAAATTGGACCCCGGCACCGCTATCCAATTGCACCGCTCTCCTAGTGCACCGCTCTCTCGCTCGCCCGCTCTGTACCCATCTCCCCTCCGCGGAGTCTCCACTGCGCATTGCAGCGCGGAACTCTGCTTAGGCTTAAGTAGTACGATTCTGTCACTGATACGAATAATCCGCTGTCGCTCCAATCCGCCGTAGCCCAGCGCAACAGCCCGCCGACCCCGCAAGTTCCCGACGAAGCCGCAAGTTCCCGCCACCGCCTCAGACGCCATCTACCAGCGCCAGCGTTCCCCCGCTACACCCCGCAACACCCAAAAACCGCCAACCAACTTAAAAAATATGGTAAATATAAACGCGGATATCTCTGAAAATTTTACCATATCACGAATGATTCTAACAGCAACGAAAGATGATGGTTGTAGCTTGAAGTGTTTAATATAATAAAAATAATACTAACATAGGTAATCATTAAAGCAACAAAGTTGCTAAGGTTAAATTCATATTGAAGGAGTGTATTTTAATCAAAGCAACAAAAAAATAGAATTTAAACAATAATTTAGAATATTAAAATTAATTTTATCACTGTGTAGTGTAAACACATCTTTTATATTATTTTAAATATTCTTTGTTTTAAATCTGGAGCAGCATTAGTGCCGCTACCAACGTCAAGTAGTTTCTGATTTTACAATTTTCCTAAGGTTCTAGGTAAGCCTAAGTCTGCCTGCAGTTGGACGGCAGAGAGACGGCTATGTATATCTTATATAAATCATGTGTATTTTATTATGCTCTCTTTAGCTGGACCGCGAGGGTTTATGTATGTACTTGAGTTTGGTTGAGCGGCCGGCGTGTGTGAGCGCGCCGATCGACTCATGTTTCGGCCACTTAGGTTTTTTGACCGGGCCTTTGTTTATGTAAGCACTGCAACAAAGTGTTACAGTGTGTTTGCTTCAAGTACTCTTGGTACAGTAGATATTCAATATATGTGCATACTACATCTCCCTCCTTTTAAAAAATAACGTAATATTATGAAGTTATTTTATTAGTAAATTTTACTCAAAGGAATAATTATTTTTTTTTTAAATATTTTTTTCTTATTTTTTTTTCTTATTGTTACGTACGCCCTCCACATAGAAAGATTCACATAGAGAAACAACGACGAATCTTTAGCCAGGGGGAGGGGTGCATGTGACTAACCAGACTCATACTGGTAAAGGCAGAAGAAAAAGCAATTCGGCAATTCTCGGGTGTCGCGTGGTCAGAACAACGGCCACTATCGACCTATTGGTAACCATACTCCGGTAGCTGGCAAAGGGCAACAGCCGGCCGTTGACTCCCAAGATAGCAGATATCAAGAAACAGTAATTCTAGGTGGGAACACCTAGTTTATCCGATCCATACCCGCAGCCAAGTAAAAGCTCTAGGCGGGTATAAAAGACCTTAGACAAATAGAGAAAAGGGAGAGAATCCATTTGGGTGTCTTGCTGACGGAAGCCGGCAGCTTCGAGGGAAGGCGACTTTCCCTGGGGCAGTCGTCCATGGAGTCTTCTGCCACCAGGACCAGCCACCAGGACCAGCCACCATATCCAACAATCCTTGAGGAGAACACAATTGCAGCTCGAAATAATCTTGTGTCGAACCAGCGCCGCTATTGCCATCAAAGAACGTGGAGAAGATCAACAATAAGGACGACATCCGACATACTGCGATGTTTGTGGACGCAGTATCCGTGATCTCCATGCTCCTGAAATTTGTTCAGCTGTAGGAACTATCCGTTTCAGAGCGTAGCGACCAATAGCATACGTCGGAGAAAGTAGTGATGCAATATAAATGTGTTAATCGAGCCAACCAAAGCTAAAGTGAACTCATGCATAACCAAGGACCAATATCCTCAAATAATACAATTGGATAACAAGTGAAAATCAAGCAATCAAACATGCATTGAAATATATTTAAACCAACCGAATCAATAGACAAAGTGCGAATCATGATAAACAATTAGAGAGGACGAATCTCTCCACCAGCCGTTGAAGAAGTCGCATGCCTCTGGCATAAAATATATATATTTTGTGTTTAAGTGAATTGATATACTTAAGAACAGCCGTATTTTGGTGCACGTATATTTATATATATATATCCAACATAATATTTTCCCAAAGCCCAGGATCCGGAGCGTCGAGATCTCATCGCCCAGGATTTAAAGAGGGGGTAAGTTTGTCGGGACACGGTTCCTTTCTTATAAACATACATATATAAATATTCGTGCAGTATCCTACAGTTTTATAGACTACTATAAACTTTTGCAGCGGCGAGTATCAGCCTTGTAGTTATTTGATAATTGCAAGAGCCCTCTGAGCGACGTTTGTAGTCGTGAATAATCAGTATTTTTCTTATGTGTGCACCTTCATAGGTGATAAATTCGATACTCTCCGCTAAAACAATAATTGTCAATTAGTTTGATTCCTATATGAAGTAGCCAATATTATGTTATTCAACACCGGCGCACGCCGACCTAAATATTGTTTAATAAATTTATAACGTGAAAAAGAATTTGAAAACCATGGTGTGCTAGAACTATAACAAAGGGGGTGTGCTGACGCGAGGAGTGAAGTAGGTCAAGAACAATGACATAACTTTCGACGGACAACCTTGACAATAGGGGATCGTATTGCGCGGCCCGCGACGATCCATTGGCACACGAATGTGTGAAGGGGAGGGAATATGGCCAACACACAGCCCGATCGTATTGCGATCAAGCGACAGCTAAGCTTGTTGGGCAGTGTGGACTGATGACTGACGAACTTGATGACTATTATTATTTTTCCAGGCACTTTTAATATTTATTCTCGTTATGTTGGAGAGGAGAGAGGCTTACCAAGATCCCACGACCCGAATACGACGTAGCTTATGCCGGCAAATGGTGCCAGAATATCGGACGCCTCTCCCTCGGCCCAAGTCCCTGTCAGGACTCAGGCACTAATATGCCCACGTAACAGAATTGGCGCCCAACGATAGGACATTTCATATTCCTTAAGGAATTTTACCAGGGTCCACAATCTCGATGCCTGCGGTATCGGAGTGGATGTACCTAGGGATGGCAAAGCTTTCATCTTTGTTTGCCATGAGTAACTTGACTGTTTTATAGAGCAGGGAGCTTAAATAATTTGAAATATGCGCATACTTATTTTATCTTTAAATTAGTAACTTTAAAGTCCCCAACTTCTGTGACTGTCCGTGTTGAGAGGCCGCTCAATTAGAACTTTGTCGCAGAATAGAGGCCTGACTTTGAAATGATTTGTAACCTTAGAAATTCCCTGTTTTGTTCATGGACAAATTTACCAGAATTTCCTTAAAACAATAACTATGAGTTATCCTTTTTATAATACTATACCTACAACTAAGTGTCGACGACTACTTGTTAAAATTAACGTAAATACAGTTTATAGGTGCTTTCTGGCCGACGCCACACGACGTACTACGCATTTGCCCGGTCGTTTGAATTGGTTCGAGTCCAGAAAGAGCAGGAGCGCAAGCATTACGGTAACGCATTTAGCAGTTGCGGTGCGGGTCTACTGTTCGTTTGTCGATCCAGGACAGAATGGGGGTGGGGGAACTGACAGGAAACGCAAAGCCGACGCCCTACAACGTACTAGGCATTACTGGCGGGAGGGGGTTTTTGGACAGATTCCTTATCTAGACACAGCCATTCCGTTTGGAACATTTGGGATGTCTAGAAAAAGGGAAAGTAAGGGCATGTTAGCTTAGCGGAACCGCGTTGTGTAGAAGCGGCTAACACCCCTAGTTAGGGAAATTTATTTGTTTTTGTTTGGGGCTTAAATATCGGACGGTTCTTGACCGAAGAGAAACTTGAGAAGCAGAGGGAAGCACCCCCAGTTGATAAACATTCTTATTGTCGACTTATTCAGCGTTTACGTCGCTGACCGGGTATTTTGAAAAGAATCACGTAAAGCTTGTATACCAATCATATAAATGAAGGGGGCCAAGAAGAAGGTCTTATTTCAACCCAGCACCGGAAGAGTGACCCGGGCAACAACGCGCCGTGAAAACCACCAACCCCGCAGTGCAAGCGCGCCAAGGCTAGGAGATTCAACTGAAAGAGAGCCGTGGGAGCGCGCACAGAATCAGCCAGGACAGGTAGATACCCTGTCTGAAGAAAACAACCTGGACCAATATTCTGAAATGGAAGGAGCCGCCGGAGGGGAGAATCTACCCCTAGGACCACCGAAAGGAAGATCAAGTATGCTTCCACCTTTTGAAGGTGACAATGTCGGAAAAAATTTGTATGAAAAAGAGAAAAATTTGGCTCAAATGCCTGTTTTTAAGCATTTTCAAAAATTCATAAAAAATATAAGAAAAATGGTTTTTGAAAAATTCTTTTTGCAGTTACTATTGTTTTTGTTTGAAGAAACTTTTTGCATCAAAAAATTTAAGTTTTCAAGACGAGGAAAAAAGTTTGAAAAAAAAATTTAAAAGTTGATTTACACAAATTTGTCCTTTTCAATAAGTACTGAATGGGTAAAGAAATGTATTGTATCATTCAAACGGCATTGAAATTACCTTTCCATTGATGCCTATAGTTTACAAGAAGTAAATTCAAGTTATGAGTATACTTAACTTTTATTTTGTCAAAATACATATGCCGACCACTGTATACGGACCGGTATATTGATAATCTAACTTATGACCTGTTTCATTTCTTAAAAGGACTTGATCACCTACTGATATATCTATGTTTTTTATTTTCTGATCATATGCTTTCTTATTATTTTCCTTATTTTGTTCTATCATTATTCTAGCTCTTTTGTGTGCTTCTTCTAATCTATATTTACTTTCCTTAGCAGAGTCATCTATATTATATATGGGTTCTATGTTTTGTATACTAATAAACTGTTTTGGTAAATTATTTGTTTTACCAAATACTAGCTCGTATGGACAATAATTATGTGCCATTGAAGGGGTCGTGTTGAAACAAAAAACAAAATATTGAAGCCATACGTCCCAATCAGTTATATCAACCGATATATATGAGCGTATGTATTCATTGAATGTTCTATGACTTCGTTCTATTGTTCCTACTGTCTGGTGGTGGAGTGCCGTAGATGTTATATTTTCAATTTTTAGATATTTGCACAAGTCATTTATAATTGAATTCTTATATTCTGTACCCGTGTCCGTAATGAACGTCTTCATTGGACCGTACTTCAGAATAAATGATTCAAAAATTGCTTTAGCGACAGTGTTCGCGTTTTTTTTGGAACTGGTATGGCAACTAAATATTTAGTCAGGTCACATATTGGAGTGACTGCATACTCATTGCCATTTTCTGATTTTGGTAGAGGACCAATAGTGTCCACTATCACTCTGTCGAAAGCATTTATAGGCGTATTAGTTATTATTAATGGAGTTTTATTGTGCTTAGTTAATTTAGCTTTTTGGCATTTCTGACATTATCGTATGTATTCAGTAATATCTCGAGTCATATCTTTCCAAAAATAATGTCTTTTGGCCTTGGCCAAGGTTTCTGTAAAGCCAGTATGACCTCCTTATATTGGATCATCATGGAATTTAGACAGTATTGCTTCTTTCTCGTCTTGTTTTTCCATAAGGGTCACCGGGTTGAGTAGCGCTACTCTTAAGGTATTCAATATATTGTTGCCCATTTGTTTAAAGTTATCTATTGATACATGTTCAAAGATATTTTCCCATTTTCTGTTTATACCGTCTTGCATTTCAAGCCTTTGGAAAAATTGCCCTAAGTCTAGGATTCCATTGGTATATAAATCGCTAACATCATATCTTGCAGTAATTTTCCTACTATGTTTAAATAAACATAGAATATCCTTTACATGCAAGGTCACTACTTTACGTACTTCGTCATTGTTTATGACTTCATATACGTTAGGCTAAGAAGCTTTCTCTATAGAATGCGTAGGCAATTCTATTTGTTTATTTTCCGCGCGGAATTTCTGTCTATTTTGATATCTAGTAGTGACTTTCTTTATATTTCCAGTAATGTTTTGTAGATCTTTAATGGTTATTCTTGATAACGCATCAGATACAAAATTGTCTTTTCCCTTTAGGTATTCAACTGTGAAATCATACTCTTATAACTCTAGCCTCATACGTGTCAGTTTGGAACTCGGATTTATCATTGAAAATAGATATATTAACAGTCTGTGATCTGTTTTGATTGTAAAGTGATTTCCATAAAAAATCGAAAATGTAGTATTCCGCAGTGAATTGCAGCTAATTCCTGCTCGGTTGTACACTTATTACTTTCTCCCTTAGTGAAAGCTCTTGATGCATATGCAATGGGAAATTGGAGTCCGTTATGGTTTTGAGTTAAAGCCGCTCCACACGCTTGTTTACTTGCATCAGTAATTATACAAAATTCTTTGCTGAAATGGGAATATTGTAGCAAAGTTGGTTCCATTAGTTTTGTTTTTAAATATTGGAATGCGTTTTGGCATTCATCTGTCCATTCAAAAGGTTAAGTTTTTAAGCATATGTTTCTCGGAACAACCTATAACTATTAAGTCAATGCTTGTGAAGGTTCTAATCCAGAGAATGCAATAGTCATCATTCTCTGAAATGAATTAGGCGCTATTTTTAATCCGAAATTGCTCGTTGAAAATGACGTTAAATCACTTGAACTTTTTTCGAGTTCAATTTGATGAAATCCTGACATTAAGTCAAGGCATGAAAAATATTTTGCTCGTCCCAGTTGATCCAAAATATCATCAATTCTTGGGAGTGGAAATTTATCGGACAGTAATTTTTTTTAACTTGACGATATCCAATCACTAATCGCCATTTCTTTTGTTCCGAACCTGGAGATGGTTTTTTAGGAACAAGTAACAATGGGCTCTTATATTCAGATACAGATGGCTCAACAATCCCGTCGGTGATCAATTTTCCGACTTGTTTCTGTATTTCGTTCTCCTGACTGTGTGGGCTTCTGTAATTATACCCGTTACTCGTAGAGTAAAAGGGTATACTAGATTCGTCGGAAAGTATGTAACAGGCAGAAGGAAGCGTCTCCGACCCCATAAAGTATATATATTCTTGATCAGGATCACTAGCCAAGTCGATCTAGCCATGTCCGTCTGTCCGTCTGTCTGTCCGGATGAACGCTGAGATCTCGGAAACTATGGGAGCTAGGCTATTGAGATTGGGCGTGCAGATTCCTGAGCTTCTTACGCAGCGCAAGTTTGTTTCAGTAGAGTGCCACGGCAACTCTAACGCCCACAAACCGCCCAAAACGGTGGCTCCTACAGTTTTGATGCTTGAATAAATAAATAATAAATAATTTTAACTGAAATGTAGTGTTCTCATCAATACCTATCGATTGACCCAAAAAAAAGTTTGCCACACCCACCCTAACGCCCATAAAACGCCCACAAACTTCAAAAAATCGTAAATATGACCGTGGATATCTCGTAAACTATCAAAGATAGAGAATTGGGATTTCAGATTTAGATTCCGTAGCCTTATACGCAGCGCAAGTTTGTTACGCGAATATGCCACGCCCACTCTAACGCCCAAAACGCTTAAATCTGTATACCGCCGGTAGGTGGCGCATTTTAATCTCGCTTTGCTACTTGCATATCTCTATTTAGCTGAGTAACGGGTATCTGATAGTCGAGGTGCTCGACTATAGCGTTATTCCTTGTTTTTTATATACACTGGTTCATCATCCTTTAATCTCAGTTTTTGTTTATTAAAATTATTTGTGCTTATTGGTTCGGTTTCCAATCCGAATATATCATTATATTGTGTGCATAGACTTGAAAGCTGTGATTTGAATTGTGGAGGAAAGTTTTTTGAAAGTTGAGATAATACAGATTTTTCTCTATTTTCTAGATTAGTTTTGACTACGTCGCAGTTCGAAAGTGATTCATAAGCTAAATTATTTGTACTGACTACTTGATCTCTATTTGTGGTATTGAGTAGTCTTATGAAAGCGTTTTTAGATGTTGCTGTGTTACTTGCTATATAAATACCATGCTTAATTTCTTGATTTGGAATCAATACACTATCTTCTTTTTAATTTAGTTGAACTTTTCTAATAACTTGGGATCTTGCTGGCAGAAGTATTGAAATGTTGCCAGAACTGTATGTTATTAGAACATAAATTGGAAATTTTAAGCTATTAGGTCTATTTATAAGCCAATCTTCAGATGACTTGAAGTCTAATTGACAGTTGTATTTTTTTATAAAATCGATGCCATCACAAAGGATACCGAAATGAAAATCCACGATATGAAAGTCGTGTTTGACTATGTACTTAGTGGACTGTATCTCAATAGAAGTTAACCCCTTGGATTTGGTTACCTCTTGACTTATTCCTCTTATGTCTATAATATAATTATCTTGTATGTCATGAAAGACATCAGAATTTTTTTTAACTACTGAAATGTCTGCACCTGTGTCTACTAAAAAGACAAGTTCTTTTCCTGTAGCCACATGATTGAATGACACAAATATGTTCTGACTGAGACTAACAGTATGAACCCTTGCATTTTCTACTGTTGAATATCTAAAGGGTTTTGTGAGTTTCCCGATGTACTATTGGTTTGGCTATTGGTTACTCGGACATTATTTTGGTTATTATTGTTGTCGCCTCGACTCAAGTTGCCACGGCCTCTATAGTTTCCTCTATATTGGCCTCCTCAAGTATTGTTTTGGGTACTATTGTTGTTGTAATTATTATTACGACCACGAAAGTTACCTCTGTAATTTCCTCGTCCTAGGCTTCCACCGCGCTGCGGGTAATTTTTGTAATATAGGTCAGTGTTTGGCTGTAGAGTTGCTACTGTGCAACTGTTTACAAATTTTTATATGGCATTCATAGTATTGAAGGTACCAGCTTGCATGATAAGTTTTACCTTATCGATTGTACAATTTTTAGTCCTTGCTTTGACTGCATGCTGAGTGGAATAACTTCTGGCTAACTCTAGGGGTAAGCCATCTGTTATATATGCACCTTCTAAAGAATTTGTCATCTGCTCAACCTCTTGTGTGTACTGGTTGGCAGTTTTATTGCGTTGCTGTAGGTTCAACAGTTTTGCTGACAACACTTCTACAGTTTCGCCTTTGACGTTGCTTTTTAATCTGGAAATGACTTCAGTTATTGTTGTTTCATTTCCGATTAGATTTCTGGAGACACCTTTTAGCTTTGTTTTTATTATGGAAACTGCTAATTGTTCGTGGTCGCCTTTTATTGATTTTATTATTTGTAATGCATCAATAAATCTTGTTAAGTTTTCAGCTCTACCATCGAAAACTGGTTTAAGCTTGGATGCTGTATTAATAAAATCAATATTAGATTGTGCCATTGTGATCTTGCTCTTCTGTTTTAGGATTTGTTTCAGTAAGGTCTTCTGATTCTATTTGGTCAATGTCAGTTTGTTTTGTTGATTCCGGTTCATCACCAGTTTCAACTGTTAGGGAAGTGTTAAGTATAGTCGGTACTGATATGTCCAACTTAATCTTTGTTTAATTGATATTAAATTAGATCGTAGTCTGATCAAAAATTTTGATACTTGGTACCAATGATCTTGATTTAATTTTTCCCTCTGGCCATGTATTAGTATTCGTGCTTCATTAAAGCATTTTACTAGAATTTCCACATGTTTTGTAATGGTATTTTTTTTTGAATTGGCCTGTTTTGAGTAAGTGACTTATATGATTTATCAAAGTCAACTTGTATGTTATTTATTAGCTTATATAATTCATTCCATTCCATTATATTATGGATATGAATTATTTCTTAAGGACCGTCATTACTATTGCTCTACCTAATATTGGGGGTTCGTCTACTACTGATCTAACTTGTACACCTGGAATGTTGGATAATACAATTCCCTTTTTTGTCCTTGTGCAATGTATTAGTGGAGAAGTATCTAAATTAAATGTTTCAATATATAAAATTTCTAAATCATAAATGCTTACTGAAGTTGCTGAAACTAATTGCCGAATTCTTTCTTTAAAATGAATGTCCCTGTTTATGGGGAAGACAAAAAATATGCCACCCTTATATTTATAAATAATAACGCACGAATAGGTTATATTAAAATGTATAGCGTTTATTCGGAGCGGCAGACGGACTGTGTAAAAGCTCGGCTCCAAGAACTTCATATAGACATTTGCAGGCTTACAAAGTAGTTGCTGAATAGATAAGCGACAGCTTTAGTGGTATAAGAAAGAAAGCGACAAAGATAAGCAGAGAGCGCTGCATGTGCCGTCGTACACCTATGCGCGCATGACTAGGCGCTGGCGATCTGTTAAGAACATACTCCCCCCGTTGGAAGAGGTAAGGTTCCAACTATCTCGGAATCGATGGGCAGAACGGCTAGCTTGGCGACGGCTTTTTTAAAGTAACGACAAATACTCGGTGCTCCACCTTTTCCAGAAATGTTGTTGCATCTGGGTCACCCGCTGCCATCTGCTGAGGCGGCCTTCGCGAAGATGAGTAATGTCAGGTTCAGGAAACTTAGTGTAGCTGGAACCCTTCAGGAAATGCGCCGGTGTTAGCACCTCAAGGCTTTCAGCATTTTCTGAAATTGGACAGAGTAGACGGGAGTTAAGTATAGCAGAAATCTCATATGCAAGAGTTCTTAATTCATCGATGACTAAGATGGATGCACCGACGACTCTGTAGAAGTGAAATTTAGGTGACTTCACAGCAGCCTCCCATAAACCACCGAAGTGCGGGGTGCCTTATTTCTGGGCTCTGCCTTGTTATAGAATGGCCCACAATAGTCCACTCCTGTGGTATGAAAAGCTGCATTGGGCTGCACTCTATTTGCTGGCAGGCTACCTATGACGTGCTCCCAAGTAACAGGCTTCATTCGGAAACATCGAACGCATTTGTTGATAACGCTGGCGACGAACTTGCGGCCTCCAATCGGCCAGCACCTTTGCCGTAATGCGGCAAGCAGCGCCTGCGATCCTCTGTCTATGCAAACGGAACCAATTAGAGCCACAGAACGGCGCTCTGGAAGATCCTTTACTGAGTCTAGCAGGGACGGCCAATTCGACGAGCTTTGCAGAAGGAATGGAGGCCCGTTAGCCCAAAGGGAATGTTCCAACAATTCTCTTGGGGTACATCCTCGCGATACGAAGTCTGCCGGATTCAAGTTTGTAGGAACGTGGTGCCAAGTCATGACTTTTGTCATCTCCTGAATTTTCGCGATTCTGTTGGATACGAAAACGTTAAACTCCCTCGGAGGTTGCCGAATCCACGCCAACACAATAGACGAATCCGACCAGCAATGAAAGGTGCAATCGAAATCTATGGCTTCCTTGGCGTTAACGATTAGCTCAGCCAATCTTGGAATTCTTAAGGCCTTCAATGGAGGTACCATTGACTTGGCACAGAGCAGATGGACCTTCGATTCTCCATTGGTTTCCGATCGCAAGTATAGACACGCTCCATAAGCTTACATGCTAGCATCGCAGAAGCCATGCAACTCAACGGAAGCCCTTGGTTGCAAAACGAATCGTGGAAATTTTAAGTTCTGTACGACCGATATCTGTGAGGTCAACTCCCCCATGACGAAAGAATGGGCTCTGGCAGTGCGTCACCCCAATCCACGTTCGCACTCCATAGAGATTGCAGAAAAATCTAAGATTTTGTGATAATAGGAGCTGTTAAGCCGAGTGGATCATAGAATTTGGCAATCGTTGACAATGCAACCCACTTAGTGGGTCGTTGATTGGTTGGCAGTTGAGAAAAATGAAATAGGAGTTGATCAGAAGATGGATCCCAGACCAGTTCCAATGCCTTGCTCCTTTTCGTATTCAGACTCTCCTTCCAGGGAACACCATTTGCGAATTGGAAAGTGGCCTCGCGACAGTAGTTACTTCACCTGACGACGAAATTCTCTCACCTCCTCAATTGAGTCCCCACCAGATATTAAATCATCCACATAGAAATCACTACAAACAATTTTTGCTCCAATAGGAAATGATTCCTCCTCATCGTAAGACAGTTGATGCATGGCCCTTATAGCCAATAAGGCAGCTGGCTTGGTTCCATAAGTCACGGTGTTCAATTTAAAAACACTCAGCTCTTCCGTAAAGCTCTCTCTCCAAACGATGCACTTCAAAAAATCATCCGGGTAAAAAACACGCACACAACGGTACATCTTGCAGATATCTCCACAAAGGGCAACTTTAAAAAATCGAGAGCGAAGGAGTATATTAAAGATTTTTTGTTGAATTGTTGGTCCTATCAGAAGTAAGTCGTTCAGAGAGCTAACAGAAGTTGTTTTAGAAGATCGTGCTCTCCTGCTTATGTACGCAATGATGGGGCAAGAAGGATTGTGTTTCTGACGGTTCCTTAGTTACAAGAGACATGTGATGCTGTTAAGCCACTTCAGGGCCATGTGGTCGGTTACTACCTTAAAGTGGTAACCTTCCAGATATGGCCTGAGCTTCCAGATCGCCCAGACGATCGCCAAGCACTCCTTCTCCGTTGTTGAATAGTTCTTTTTCGCGCCGTTCTGTAATCGTCTCGAATAGGAGATTACTCATTCGCCCTTTTCGGTGTCCTGGGTCAGTATTTCTCCGATCCCGTAGTCGCTGGCGTTTGTTTGCAGGATGGAAGTTCTACTGAAGTCCGGGCATGCTAGCACCGGATCTGCTACGAGTCTTGCCTTTACTTCTTCAAACGCCATCTGGTGCTCTGGTGTCCACTCCCATTTACTGCCTTTGCGCAGCAGGTCTGGTAAAAATCGGCGGTACCACGACGCTCTTCCTAGGTATTCCCGGAGCTCTTTGGCGGTCGATGGCGGTTCCAGTTTAGCGATGGCGCCTACTTTTTCTGAATCTGTTCCTATTCCCTCGCTAGTCGAGTTCCCAGGTACAGCAGTTCCTTCTTAAAGAATTGGCATTTTTCTGGATTCAGCCTCAGGTTCGCTTCTCTTAGATGCCGGAACACTTCTCTAAGGTTTCTTTTGTGTTCTTCCAGCGTGCGACCGATCACTATTGTGTCATCCTATTAAGCGAATGCGTGAGGTGACATCTCGGGGCCAATTAATTGGTCCAGAACTCGCTGAAACGTTGCCGACGCCGACTGAAGTCCGAACGGCATTACCCTGCACTGAAACAGACCGTTGCCTGGTATCTGCCAGTCAGTGTCAGTGGGATCTGCCAGTATCCATCCTTCAGGTGCAAACTGCTGATGTACCGCGCTTCCCTTAGTTGGTCTTGCATGTAGTTTATGCGGGGCATTGGGTAGGCATCCTTCACTGACTTCGCGTTGATCTGTCTGAAGTCGACACACAGTCTCCACTTGCCTGTCTTCTTTTTCACCATCACGATGTGGGAGCTGTATGGGCTCTTTGAATGCTCTATGAACCCCATTTGGAGAAGCTCGTCCACCTTTGCGTTGATTTCCCCTTGGATTTTTGGGTTCTTGGGGTAGTATCTCTGCTTGATTGCCTTGTCATCCTTCATTTTGATCTGGTGTTCTGCCATATTCGATGTTCCCGTCATTGTGCTGAAGTCTGCCAGCTCTGTTCAAGAAACGCTGTAGTATCGTCCAATTCGTTTACTTGTTGAGCGACTGCTACTGATAGCTTCTCCTCGAGCCATCCATTGTGTCGGTTCCTGGCTGGTATTATTATCTCGTGTCCATACAGTTGGACGATTTAGCTTTAAAAGCTTTTAACGAGCTCAAAGAATTTAATTGCACATATCGAATTGGTACAACCTGATTATAATAAAAAATGCACTTTAACGACCGATGCGTCAGATTTAGCTATTGGTGCTGTTATTTCTTAGGGAGGAAAACTCTAACTAAAGCCGAGCAAATATATGCAACCAATAAGAAAGAACTTTTAGCAATAGTTTGGGCATTTACAAATTTGCGAAACTATTTATACGACGTTAACAACATAGAAGTCTATACAGATCACCAACCACTGTCTTTCTCGATCTCACAAAAAAATCCAAACATCGAGATGAAAAGATGGTACTCATTCATGGAAAGTTACTTTCCCAATTTATTTATCAACCAGGATCTACCAATGTAGTTGCTGACGCCTTATCAAGAATTCAAATTAACAACCTAACTGACAGTAACGAGTCGGTCTCAGATCAAAACACTCAGCAGAGAGTAGTTTTGAGAATGTTATACAAGAAACCCGCAAACTTTATACCAGTTTAAGCAACAATTGCTAATAGCAACGGGGAGGTATACAATACATGAGATGGTCAATATATTCGGAAATACCAGACATATAATAGAGATTGATACCCCAGGAAATTTGGTATCAATATTAAGGGAATATATTCCTCCTAACATAACAATAGGTGTTCACTGTACTTTAGAAAACTTATACAAAATTCAAAATCCACTTAAATAAAATTTCATGAATAAATTCCTATATACAAAAATATTTGTCCAAGAAGTAGAAAACCCTGAAGACAGAGAATTAATAAAAGAAGAAAGTCATTGTAGAGCACACAGGGGACTGGACGAAAATTACAAGCAAATTAACAGACAATACTATTGGCCAAGATTGAACAAAAAACTCCAGGAGTACATAAAGGACTGTACAATTTGTAATAGTAACAAATATAAAATACACCCTGTATTAATTCCTATTGGTTAAGCACCCATCCCAAATAAAGAAGGAGAAAATCTGCATATCGACATTTTTTACGCTCAGAATTTTATGTTTATTACTTGTATTGTTTCATATTCAAAATACTTAGTTGTAAAGGAGACACCAAGATTTCAGAAATTTTGCAACTTCTTCCACTTGCTAAAACTTTAATGATGGATAACGCGCCTAGTTTTCCATCAACACAATTTAAATCCTTCGCACAAAGATGCGGTATTAATTTATATATTGCGGATCCTCGCCATAGTACGTCCAATGTACAAATAGAAAGGGCTCATTCAACCCTTATAGTAATTGCTCGCTGCATCAAAGAAGAACTTGTAACGAACTGCTTTTGTTGTCTTCTCGCTACGAGAATCGTCCGGCTAGCTTCGTCCCACAAAATTTATATGACGTGACTGCCCCGTAGATCAGTAAGAAAACACAGGGTTCGAATGGTAACAGTGGGATTTATTCTCGTGCTATTAGTACAGCGGGTGTGTGGCTGGGCTGGCCATGGTATCTCCTTGCTCTGGTTCCGCCGGCTGCTAGTGCTCCTCGTGCTGGCTTGTCGACGCGTTGACTCCACGTCCGCTGGATCCTGTGACGATCGTAGTGGCCGCTTCTGCTCGCTTGCCGACGCGCTGCCTCGGGGTCGCTTGTCGCGCCTTGGGCTCGCAGAGAGTTCGGCCTTGTGTGCTTAGGGAAGCGTCACCGTTCCCAGACTAGGGTGAACAAGCCTTGCTCTCCAGGCCAACGCCTTTCGAGGCAATACCTGTCTCTCAGATCGCGCTGACAGTCAAGGCTACCTCCAGGAAGCTGCCTAGCAGTTCACTTTGCTTTACTCCTAGCTCAGATGAACGTTCCACCCGGCCTCACCCTAATGCTTGACGTCCGCGACGCTCCTGCGCTCCCCAATGAGCTCCGCGTGGCGACGGTAACGTGGCTGCCGGTGATGTCTGCTGGCGTCGCTGCCGATGTCCTCTGCGCTGCCTCCTGTCTAGTAGCTTGGCGTTCTGACACTCGGGGTTTGGGTGGTTGCTGTTTGGGAACTTCGCCGGTAATCGCAGGGCTCTCCAGGCCAACGCCTCTTGAAACCGCAAATCGATCCACCGCTTGCCCTTCACGCCAGGTCCTGCTTGGTAGCGCAAGGTACGCTGGGTCTTAGACAACTTACCTCCCCCGTTCTTCATCGTAGGGCTCTTTCGCTTGACTCTGACAGACCCGCCGGGCGATTAGCCAAGGTGTGGACGTGACAAAGTTGGAAACAATCGCCTTGACTTAGCCGTGTGATGCCTTCCGGACCTCAGCCCCTTGTGCCTCAATTTGGAGATTCCTGATGTCCCAATCCCGAACGTCTCGACGTGGCGATCTTGCTCCTTGTGTGCTTCCCACGGCGCTGTTTCCGACGACTCGCCTTGTTGTTTCTCCCTCGTAGATTACTTGGTTTACTGACTGTTCACTGCCAGCGCTCTGCGGCCTTATATAGGAACCGTTATTTCCCTTCTGCGCACGGCCCGCTGAATTTCTCCACTCCGGGTCCAAAGTCCGTGCCTCCTGGTTGACCCACTTGTACTTTACGTACTGCTTCCAACCAATGCTCTGCCCACTGCTGCCGTCCCGCTGATTCCCGTGATGCTTGTGACACGCCCGTGTGCCGTTCCACTGCCGATATGTGGCACTTTTTCTCCCGGTCCAAAGTTCACGGCAGAGTCCAAAGTCCGGCGGAGTTCCGTTATCCCCTTTTGCACACGGCACTCTTGCTCTGCCCGCCAAGTCTCCATTCTCTCATTATACGCTTCTTGGTCTCCAAACTCTCTTGATCTCCATCCTTGGTCTCCAAACTCTCTCCTCGCCGCGCCGTCACTACGGTAATTCGACGCGTATCTGGTATCTGGCCGGCCATCTCCTGCTGCTGCTTAGACTTGTGGGGAATTATTCAACTCCTCACAAACTTAATTTAGTTGTTTATTCTGAAATTATAATTAAAGCAGCTCAGAAATACAACAATACAACCACGACCGTACGATATGTTATACAATTAAATAGAACATGATACTATTTTACAGATATTAAAACAGGCACAAGAGAAATTGTTAAATTCGCACAACAAAGACAAAAAGGATAAGAACTATCTCGTAGGGAAAGTCAGTTATGAGAGAAAACACGGGAAAAGGAATAAGCTTAACTCTAGATATAAATAATACAAATCGTACTATTCATAAAGATAACATAAAATCTTAAACACAGTTTGTCTTAAATTACAGAAAATGAATTTAATAATATATGTATTATTGGTAGTAGCGGCCACCAATTCTGAAATAATGGATTACACGAACCATGAGTTTTCCTCTACAAGGATACAAAAGACATTCTTATTTATGATTCATATATCATATAACTAATTTAAGTTTATATAAAGACACAATAAAACTCGAATCAACTCTCATAATCAAAAGTAATCAGAATTTACAGTGGGAAATTTCCTATGATTTGAATATTATTAAAATGCTTCTTTCACAAATTATACCAAGTAGGGCAAAAGGAGGAATCAATGAATTAGGCACCCTTTGGAAATGGATAGCAGGGACTCCCGATCATGATGATTTAATAACGGTCAAAAATAAAATTGATGATTTAATCCAAAATAATATCAATCAGTTTGTTATTAATTTTAAATTATTTAAAGAAATAAAAACCATATGTGAGAATCTCCAAACAGTTCTTTCAAACTAATATTTTCCCTTCAGAAAACACCGTTTTCGCTTGCTCACTTACGATCTGATGAATTTAAAGATACCATTACTTTAGCAAAAATAGATGTTTTCATCACCAAAATTCTAAACGCCGAAGAAATCCAAGAAACATATAAACACGAACAGAAACCTGTAGTTATTAATTAATTATATAAGTATATTAGGTATATCAAAATTTAAAATCGCCATACACCAAGAGTTAATTGTAACATAAATAAAATACCCCATAATAACAAACCGTTGCGAAGTGTATAACGCAAGGTCCATCTCACACAATGATGGAAAACTATTAATTGATAATCATATCGCTAAATGTAACAATAGATACTATGTAGTTTCTTATTTTAAGACAGAAATTTTTAATAATTATGGCACCTTAAGCCCAGAAAGTACTTGTTTTACTAGCCTACTAAATGGAGAAAAATCTCTTTGTAATAAAATCAGGGAATATAATAAAAAAATTCAGTTAATCCAAGAAGGAGCCATTTTTATAAATGGTCATAATACTGTTAATGATACTCATCTAAATGGGTAATTTTAAATTACTTTTAATATTACTACTACAATAAATAAAATCTCTTTTCTAATCTGGACCATAAGATCACTGCTAAACAGTTAAATAATTTTTTAGTATCCGAATATATTATGTCGAATGCTTCAGAACTTTCGATAACATTAACATATTAAACCCCTTTATTCAAAAAAAAAAAAAAACTCAAATCCCAATAATTTTAATACTGATCATATTAACTTTAAAATATTCAATTATCACGCTTGTATTTAAATTCAAAAAATATCTAATATGTAAACCACGGCAAATTCATAATGAAATAAACCCCGAAAATAATATGTCCGAAAATGCAAATACCACTGAGGATGAAATTATATCCTAAATGACAAATCATCTAAACTTAGTTTATCCGTCGCTTTCAATATATCGGGACGATTCAATTTAGAAGGGGGAGAGCTATCCAGCTCATGATCTCAGCCACACACATCACACACACACATCACACCACAGCATCTTTTTACCTGGCTCACGATCACGACGGGCCCTTACTAAACACCATAATACAGAAACTCAACGCATACTCATCGAAGGAACTCATTCTTTTTTCTGGCTTACTCCCATCACAGACACTGGGCAAGTACAAACACAAATGAAAGGGGTGAGTTGCAAAGGCAATGACCCAACTTGTATTAATAGAAACAGGAGAGAGGTGCTCGACATTACCTTACTATCAGAACACTTTCTCGACCAACTTGAATCGTGGAAAGTGGGAGTCGAACACTCCATTTCAGACGACTGGTATATAGAATATAAAATATCTCAAAACTGCCTTCCCGCCTAGGACATAACAAATCTAAGAAGAACTAACTGGGGTTACTATAAAAAACTCCTTACAAGAAACCTAAATACTCCACCGACGCACGTGTCTAACAGTCAAGTATTAGAAAACCTAGTCAATACTTTTACTGACATTTTCGGAGAAGCCATTAAAAAGCCATGCCCAAGCAGAGCAGTCAAAACAAAACACAAGGTGCCCTGGTACAGCACAACCCTAGCGAATCTTAAAATCGAGTGCAGAACTTATTTCACTTAAGCTACGCACAACAGCAGCGAAACTTCTTGAAACATATACCACGCAAAGCTAAGGCAATATTAACAAGGAAAGACGCTATAGTCGAGTACCCCGAGTATCAGATTACCCGTTACTCAGCTAAAGGGACCACAGGGAAATGGAGATATGCAAGCAGCAAAGCAAGATTAAAATGCGCCACCTACCGGCGATAGACAGATTTAAGCGTTTGTTACGTGGGCATATTAGTGCCCGAGTCCTGACAGGGACTTGGCGTCCGATATTCTGGCACCATTTGCCGGCATAAGCTACGTCGTATTTGGGTCGTGGGATCTTGGTAAGCCTCTCTCCTGTCCAACATAACAAGAATAAATAATTAAAATTAAAATAAATTTTGGCCATATTCCCCCCCCCCCCCCCCCCCCACCCCTTCACACATTCGTGTGCCAATGGATCGTCGCGGGCCGCGCAATACGATCCCCTATTGTCAAGGTTGTCCGTCGAAAGTTATGTCATTGTTCTCGACCTACTCCACTCCTCGCGTCAGCACACCCCCTTTGTTAGAGTTCTAGCACACCATGGTTTCCAATTCTTTTTCACATTATAAATTTATTAGGTAATATATATCTGCGTGCGTTGGTTAATTTAATTTAATTGACAATTATTCTGTTAGCGAAGAGTATCGAACTTATCACCTGTAAAGGTGCACACATCAGCAAAATACTGACTATTCACGACTACAAACGTCGCTCAGAGGGCTCTTGCAACTGTCATATAATTACAAGACTGATACTCGCCGATGAAAATGTTTATAGTAGTCTATAAAACTGTAGGATACTGCACGAATATTTATATATGTATGTTTATAAGAAAGGAACCGTGTCCCGACAAACTTACTCCCTCTTTAAATCCTGGGCGATGAGATCTCAACGCTCCGGATCCTGGGCTTTGGGAAAATATTATATTGAATATATATATATAAATATACGTGCACCGAAATACGGCTGTTCTTAAGTATACCAATTCACTTAAACACAAAATATATATATTTTATGCCAGAGGCATGCGACTTCTTCAACGGCTGGTGGAGAGATTCGTCCTCTCTAATTGATCATCATGATTCGCACTTTGTCTATTGATTCTGTTGGTTTAAATATGTTTCAATGCATGTTTGATTGCTTCCAATGTTTTTTTAATTTTCACTTGTTATCCAATTGTATTACTTGGGGATATTGGTCTTTGGTTATGCATGAGTTCACTTTAGCTTTGGTTGGATCGATTAACACATTTATATTGCATCACTACTTTCTCCGACGTATGCTATTGGTCGATACGCCTCTGAACGGATGCTTTCTACAGCATGAAGATCACGGATACTGCGTCCTCAAACATCGCAGTATGTCGGATGTCGTCCTTATTGTTGATCTTCTCCACGTTCTTTGATGACTATGGCGGCGCTGGTTCGACACATACGATTCTTTCGAGCCGCAATTGTGTACTCCTCAAGGACTGTTGGATATGGTGGCTGGTCCTGGTGACAGAAGACTCTATGGAGGGCTGCCCCAGGGAAAGTCGTCTTCCCTGCCGGCTTCCGTCAGCAAGACACTCAACTGGATTCTCTCCCTTTCTCTATTTGTCTAAGGTCTTTTATACCAGACTAGTGCTTTTAATTGGCTGCGGGTATGGATCGGATAAACTAGGTGTTCCCACCTAAGATTACTGTTTCTTGATATCTGCTATCTTGGGAGTCAACGGCCGGCTGTTGCCCTTTGCAAGCTACCGGAGTATGGTTAGCAATAGGTCGACAGTGGCCGTTGTTCTGGCCACGCGACACCCGGGAATTGCCGAATTGCTTTTTCTTCTGCCTTTACCAGTATGAGTCTGGTTAGTCACATGCACCCCTCCCCCTGGCTAAAGATTCGTCGTTGTTTCTCTATGTGAATCTTTCTATGTGGAGGGCGTACGTAACACATAATGGGAGTTAGAGTGGGCGTGGCAATTTTTTTTTTGGATCAATCGATAGGTATTGACGAGGCCAATATATTTCAGTTAAAATCTACCATGAAAATTGTGGGCGTAACAGATTTGGGCGGTTTGTGGACGTTAAAGTGGGTGTAGCAAACTTTTTTTTGGTCAATCGATAGGTTTTGATGAGAATAATACATTTCAGTTAAAATTTTTATTCTAGCATCAAAACTGTTTTGGGCAGAAGATCAGGAATCTGCACGCCAAATCTCAATAGCCTAGCTCTCATAGTTTCCGAGATCTCAGCGTTCATCCGGACAGACGGACAGAAAAACATGGCTAGATCGACTCGGCTAGTGATCCTGATCAAAAATATATATACTTTATGTGGTCGGAAACGCTACCTTCTGCCTGTTGCATACTTTCCGACGAATCTAGTATACCCTCTTACTCTACAAGTAACGGGTATAAAAAGAGAATCGAATATCAAAAAGAAAAGAGTGTCTGCCGCGGAAGCATCTCGACTCAGAAAAATCTTAGCGAAACTCCAACAACCGTTGGCTACCTTAAAACCAAGGTTGAAACCTAGACGGAAAACAGAAAGGAAACTGTGCAACTTCTGGTAGACACTAACTTCCCTAAAAACACCCAAACAACAGAGGAACACCACATAGACGAAAACCTTGACGATCAGAGCATAACTAACATCAAACCCCGACCGTATCAACTGGGTCATTCAAGCCCTTTAAATCCCCTTTACCAGACGGCTTCTTCCCAGCCCAACTGCAACGAGCACTTAATACAAGTCTCTATTGGCTGAAGGTCATTTTCCACTCGACAGCATACCATCCAGGTGGTTGGATTTTAAAGTAATATTCATATCTAGACCTGTCAAACCAACCAACACCACCCCAAAGTACGTCGTTCAATAAGTTTCTCCTCCTTCTTGTTAAGGACACTGAAAGACTAATAGACACTGACATCAAGCTAACAACTTACCCTAACCTGCTCTGCAATGCACAACATTCGTACCGCAAGGCAGATCTACAGATACCTTACTCCCCTCCTTAGTATCAAGTATAGAGAGGGATCTCCACAACATGGAATACTCTCTGGAAGCTTTGCCTATAAGGCAACGTTACCCCAAAGGCTATCACTGGTGCTCTGAATGAACTGTTCGTTAATAGGTTGATAGTGGGACTCATACATACAATTCTTACCAGTAGAGTAGTGTACTTCACAAGGTGGTGTACTCTCCCCTCTTCTATGGATTTAAGTCGTTAATATACTCCTATTACTTATAGAGGAAGTGGAAAAAAAGTTTGTAGCTTACGCGGACAACGTGATTATCCTAGTACAAGCCAAATTCCCATAAAAACTCTGCAACGTGATGGAGACAGCTCTATCCACCCTCTCAAGGTGGACAGCGAGCTGTGAACTGAGTGTTAATCCAGAAAAGACTGAACTAGTCCTATTCACACAAGTGTATAAGATACCAAATCTAATACTCCCAAAACTACACCAAACGCGCCTAACCCTTAGCAGCTAGACCGCACACGTAAAGTGGCCGCCATAGCACTCTACGCATGCAAAAAAACTATATGGAGAAAGTGATGATTCTCCTCGCAATAGTTCACTGGCTATACACTGCAATAGTCAGGCCCATTTATCTCCACGGAAACATCGTCGGATGGCCTTCCCTAGAAAAGAATTGTAACCTTAAGATCCTTCACAATATCCAAAGAAGTGCAGAGCTCTGCATCAGTGGGGCGCAGCACACCACCGCCACTGAAGCATGGAATACAATCCTCGACCTTGAACCTCTAGACCTGCTTGCCAAAGCCTGGGCCTCAGCAACAGCGCTGAGGCTTCGCGAAACAGCGCCCTGGACGTCAAACTCAACTGGTCTCTCTACTATACTAACAAATCAGAAATCCATTTTATACTTAAAAGACTACGTCGATCCCAAAGTCAACTTAAAAAAAAAGTAGAAGTTTTTCATACCTACCCGCTCAGACTGGGACAACCTCCCACACCAAATCGAAAACTCCAAGCAAGACATAAAAGACTCATTTCGCCAACAAGATCACTTTAGTGTTTTCCAGGCGAAAGTCATAGCAATCAGGAAGCCATGTCCCACCTGTATACATCATAACGTCACGACACAGACTTCTTCAGCTTTTCGGACAGTCAAGCAGCCCTCATGGCCCTCGACTTCTATACAACTTACTCAGTAACTATCTCTGAAAGCCGCAAATCTCTGAACGAGATCGTCATTCATCTGAAAATCAACGTCATCTGGGTGCCTGAGAGTAACTGCATAGCAGACGAGCTAGCAAGACAAGGGACAACCGCCGATATCATTCGCGATAAAGACACGGTGGTCATGCCTCTGGCTACTTGTAAGTTCTTCCTCAAGCAAAGCTTGTACACCTTCTCCAAAAACCGATTGATCACAATCTCAACATGCAACACTTTCAGGCTCACTTGGCCAAATAATAGCACGAAAAAAACAAACTCTCCTAAAATACAACAGGAAAGACATATCCACTCTAATTAATGCTCTCACGGGCCATTGTCTTTTAGGGACTCACGCGCGCAGGTTGTGTCTCAGCAACCTCGACTACTGCCGCAGCTGTAAGCAGGCAGACGCAGAGGAGAACATTGAACACTTCTTACGGTTCTGCCCAGCGCACAACATCAAACGTTTTCAAGCTCTAGGAAGCTACACACTTTCGAATCTTGCGGCCATACAAGACTTAAGCATTCCCAAACTCCTTTGTTTTCTAAAAATAACAAACTGGTTCGAGAAACCCATTATCTCATGAGCTAGGGAAAAGGATCTGTACAGAAATCACATGATATCCCAGGGTGGCCTAAGTGGGGGACTAATTTCTAGTCCCCAACCATACCTCCCTAAGCTAACTATGACAGTGCTTAAAAAGGGTAATTACGTATTTGAAGGGCACTATTGTTATAAGACATATTTTAATAAGAAATGCAGCGCTAATATATGCGTTTATTGGTTATGTAGACTCTGATTGGGGGGTAATGAGATTGATAGATAAAATGCCACAGGGTAATTATTCAAAATGCTTGATTTAAATCTAATCTATCGCAACACAAAAAAACAAAACTTAGTTTCAGCTTCATCAACTGAAGCAAAGTACAGGGCATTATTTGAAGCTGTGAGAAAACCGTTATCGGCTGAAATTTCTTCTTAAAAGTGTTAATATCAATTTCGAAAATCCAATCAAAATTTACAAGGCTGTATCAGTATTGCATATAACCCCTCTGTCATAAATGATCCAAACAAATTTATATAGACTTATTTTTCCAGAGATCAAATTGAAAGTAATACATTTGGTTTTCAGTATATTTCCACGGAGTGAACTGGGATTTCTGCAAGATAACTGTTCTAATATTTGCTGATGCTGAGCTTTTTTTTTAGTTATATTAAAATTGAATTGGATGGATTTAAAAACCTTTATTGGTTAATTTGGTCTAAGACAATAAGATACTAACAATTTGAATTTAATTATTTGTAAACGTAGATGTAAGAGTGATCTGATCGGTTTTTTCAGGGATTTCCCCATATCTTTGCAGCGACACCCACATTAAAAAAGTATATTATAATTACAAATAAACACTTTATGTTAAGTTAATAATTTATTAATGATTTTTTTGAGGGGGCGTGTTGGAATACGTCTATTCCTATACAAAAATATTACTACAGTACTCATTGTTCCAGTATTTATGTTATTATTTGTAAACGTATACGATATCCCCACTTAGTTGGCTTCTTTCTTTTCTGTTAACTCTATCCTGGTGTTGCGGTACAAAAGAATACAAATTAAACATATAACTAATCTTGCGTTATTATTTAAACATAAGTTGATCATAAATTCAAACAGTTCAAACTTATACTTAGCACGCGTCTTTAAATTATTTAAGAATTTAGTTTTTTTTTAATATTTGATGACATTCCTTTTTTCTGCAGGAGCTACTTTGCTATTTTTTTGAGGGTCCTTATATGTAAGCTTATTATTGTTTGCTCTAATGAATGAGCCGAACAATGCCATGGAATAATTGCATTAGGGACCGATTCGTGCGTTACGGTCTACTAAAAACCCGAGACCCAGAGCACGATCGAAACGAAAAAAGATGTTGTTGCTCAGACCCTGAGTGATTATCTCATAATTTTTAAGGTCTCTTAAGATAGCAACCAGCCTAGAAAAGTTCTGTTGACCGCTAGCTCTTGTTATTTGATTTAATATAGAAGTGTTTTTTTAATTATTTGCCGATATCTTAACAGTGCCTGCCTCTGTTAAACTTTATGTTACGTACCATTGAAGTCTGTTGTTATCATAACGCAATGACGTCATTCGATCTAAATATTAACGATTTCCAAAAATGGGTTTTTGGCCAAAAAAAGTTGTCGTGTTATTCGTCGGATAGTATGTCCGCCTGTCCGTATGAACGCTAAGATTTCGAAAACTACAAAAGGTAGAAAAATCTAAGGGCTTATAAGCTGCGCAAGTTTGTTTCAGCGGTGTGCCTCGAACTCTTTAACGCACACAAACTTATATAACGCTAAAGTCTCTCTGGCTCCCACATTCGGATGAATTTGTTACAGTATGAATTGCAATTGATTTAATTGTGACAGTGTCAATAATTATTATTTTAAAAGTTATTACTAACCAATTTAAACAGGCTGTGTCACTGTTACAAGTACATATAAGCGCTGACATCGGATGACCATAGAATACATACGGCTTACACTGTTTCTGTAACATACGACCGATTTTAATACCTTGATATGGACTAAGCTTCAATAGTATATCAACTTCAGCTTGCCAACGTTAGCTTCTATTCTTGAAATTTACTATCGTTTGTTATAAGTTGACTGAATTTTGTATTTCACTTGTATAAGAAGAAGAACACCATTCCTTAAATCCCTCTTCCCCTTTATTAAAGGTAATGCATGTTATTTAAATTAATGTAAATATTTGTATGTACCACAAGTAACCCGTATAAAAATAAGGGAAATAAAGATAAAAATCAAATTTTTCGTGGAAATATGTTTTTCCCGTTAAGCTCTACGCTGTATGATACAGTTGTCCAAACCGGCTTGGGATCTTGATCAGCATCACTAGACGAGTTAATCTAACCAAGGATCAAAAAATATTTTAAAAAAACGTAAAAAAAATTAATTTTGTTTTTTTTGACATATTAACTTATACTCTTGGAAATTCGTTCTTCTTCAGAATTTTGAATAATATTTTAAAATATCGGAAAGTTATATTCTATGGCTCCCATAGGAAAAATCGGAAAAATAATTGAACTTTTTGCTTGAAAAATTATAATTTCCGTGTTTCTTGGCATATTATTTTCTTCTCTTAAAGCTATCATGATTTAAATAATTCAGAATGTGAATTAGATTTTTTTTTAAATTTGACGTTTTTATCATATATGTAGCTGCACTAGGAATAATCGGGTAATTTATGGTATGTAATAGGAAGGTATTTATGCCGTCGTTATTTTAGATAAAACTCAAATTCTTTTGCAGATAGTATATTAGTCGGAAGCAGCCGGATCGGAAGCTCCAACAGGAATAATCAAAAAAATATTTGTTAAAAAATTATAACTTTGTTGTTTTTTGACATATTAACTTCAACTCCTGTGAATATTATTCATATTATTATTATTAATATTTCAGAATTCGAATAAAATTTACATCAAATCGGACGATTTCATCATATAGCTATAGGAACGATCGGAAAATTAATTTCAAAATGATACATAGACCGTTTTATTTCGTTTTCGGTAAAAATACACGGAAATAAATTGAAATGAAACATTATCTACAATTTTTATAATTCGTTTAGTTTTCTAAAAATCGGAAAGTTCTTTACATCCAGTGCTCCCGCGGGAACGACCTGGAAGGGTTAAGAAACTCTTGTTATACCTTTGCAGAGGATATTATGATTTCAGTCAGAAGTTTGCAACGCAGTGAAGGCTCCCATTATAGCTCCCATAGGAATAATCGGGAAACAAAAAGATTTTTACATTATATCTTTGGTGTTTTTTTTTGACATATAACCTCCTACGCTTGGAAATAACATTTTTAATTAGTTCAGAATTTCGAATTTAATTTGATCAAAATCGGACGACTATATCATGTAGCTGCAATAGGAACGATCGGAAAATTGGTGGAAAAATAATGTAAAACAAATTATAGCCTCGGTGTTTTTTGATATAATTTCTTATACTATTGTGAATATTGTTTTTTGTATTTTTTTAAAATTTCGAATTCAATTTAATTATTATAACTGCAAGGGTATACAAACTTGGGCTTACCGCTGGACAGCTGTTTCTGGCGACTCTGAGAAGACAACCAAAGTTTAAACAGCGAATAATATATTTCTGCTGCTAATGTTAGCAGCGCAACAAGACTAACAAGGAAAAACGCTATAGTCGAGTACCTCGACTATCACATTCCCGTTACTCAGCTAAAGGGACCAAGGGGAAATGGAGATATGCAAGGAGCAAAGCGTGAATAAAATGCGCCACCTACCGGCGGTAGACAGATTTAAGCGTTATGGGCGTTAGAGTGGGCGTGGCAAACTTTTTTTTGATCAATCGATAGGTATAGACGGGACCAATACATTTCAGTTTTTTATCTAGCATGAAAATTGTGGGCGTCACAAGTTTGGGCGGCTTGTGGGCGTTAAAGGGGGCGTGGCAAACTTTTGTTTGGGTCAATCAATAGGTATTGATGAGAACCACAGTTAATATTTTTATTCTAGCATCAAAACTGTAGGAGCCACAGTTTTGGGCGGCTTGTGGGCGTTAGAGTGGGCGTAGCACTTCGCTGAAACAAACTTGCGCTGCCTAAGAAGCTCAGGAATCTTAATAGCCTAGCTCTTATAGTTTCCGAGATCTCAGCGTTCATCCGGACGGACAGACAGACGGACAGACGGACATGGCTAGATCGACTCGGCTAGTGATACTGATCAAGAATATATATACTTCATGGGGTCGGAAACGCTTCCTTCTGCCTGTTACATACTTTCCGACGAATCTAGTGAACCCTTTTACTCTACGAGTAACGGGTATAAAAAGACATAAAAGGAGAAGCTGGTCGCATTTTTAAAACCGAGATTTTTCTTTTCCCTAACTTGTAAAACTAAAAGTAGCATTAGATCAAAGATTGAAAGTATACAACTGAATATGTTGAGAGCGAAACTGAATTGGTTTTACAGCAGCCCACGCGCCAAATTAAAGGCACAGACGGACAGCGGTAAACTACGTTTTTGAAATAAACTTCATTTAAAATTTAACTTCCGAATCAATGTGTATTACATTTGGCGTTGCGGAGGACGCTTAAAAACTTTGTCTTTTTCCTTTTCTTCTTTCGCTTCTGGCAGTTCTAGGGATGGTTCTTAAACTGATAAATGAGGTCGATATTTCTTATATCGGTACATCGAGAATTATCGAGTGCTTATACATAACATAAGAAATTAAAAATTAAATTAAAATTATAGCGGCAACATTCCCCCTCCTGTAATTGATCCTAGGGGGTCAGTTAGCATCTTCTAAGCCGACGTTTAAGACCGCAATCTTGGTGGCTGGTCGATCGAGGACTCCATGCTGCGTTTTAATAGTGGCTCGACGAACTTGTCCGTCCTTGGCGGGGATAGTGTTGGTCACGCGGCCCTTAAGCCATAAGTTTCTAGGCAAGTTTTTGTCGACGATAATGACTACGCTTCCGACTGATATAGGGGGACATCTTTCGAACCATTTTGTCCGTCTAGTAAGTACCGGTGTGAACTCCTTCACCCAGCGTTGCCAAAAGCGATCTCCAAAAAGTTTTACCTCGTTCCAATGACGTCTTAAATTCATCTTCTCTTCCTTAATTGGTTTGTACCCATTCGATGAACCCATTAGCAGGTGGTTTGGAGTCAGCGCGGAGTCGTCCTCGGAGTCCAGGCTGACGAAAGTTAACGGACGTGAGTTTATAATGAACTGTGCTTCCATTAGAGCTAACCTCAGGCTTTCGTCGTTGAATGAGTAATTCGGGCAGATGCTTTTTAGGACTGTTTTTGTTGTGCGGACTAATCTTTCCCAAGCACCGCCCATGTGAGGGCCTCCTGGAGGGTTAAGTTGCCATTTAATACCGTCGAACTTGATTGCAATTTTATCGAAGTCGATCTTGATCAGCTCCTCTCGTAATGCTTTCTCCGTGGCCTTGAAATTAGTGCCATTATCGGAATAAATTTCTCTTGGTGTCCCACGTAGTGCCATGAAATTCGTGAAACACATCACACTCGAGCTTGTATCGAGGCTGTGAGCGATCTCGAAGTGGACTGCACGCAGGGTTAAGCAGGTAAACAGCGCAACCCATCTCTGCTCTTTGCGTCTTCTAACGTTGACTAGGATAGGCCTAAAATAATCAACGCCGGTGCACGTGAATGGTTTTTCGAAACTGGTCAACATAGCTTTTGGAACCGGGGCCATTTGTGAAGGCTGTGGCATTGCGCGACGAATTTTACATAACTGGCAGGCTTTTCTTACGGATTTGTGCAGTACTCTTAGGCGCAGAATATAAAATTTGGATTTTATATCATTTATCACGGTTTCGTGAGCGAGGTGATGATATTTTTCGTGTCAGAACCGGACTAATAAAAATGTTACTCGGCTCTCTGGTGGCAATATTATAGCGTCCATAGTATATCCGACTGCGTTCACTCGTCCTTTAGTGCGAAAGATTCCGTTATCGTCCAGATATGAGTTTAATCCAGTCAATCTGCTTTTTGCGCTTATTGGTTTTTTGCTAATCAATGAATGGATTTCATCCGTGAACTCGAGCCTCTGGGCTTCTTTGCATAGTAGGGTCTGCGCTTCTTTGACGTGAAATTCGGTCACTGCTGACGGCATGTCAGTCCTTTGGCATTTAGCGTGAAGTCGCTGGATATATAGAGACATGTTTGCGACGGATCTGTATAGGCGCCGCCAATCGGAAAAACATTCCACGTCGAGTAAGACTTTATTCGCACTACGAGTTGTGAAGACGTGTCTGCGTAGTTCGGTCGTATCGATCTCCGTTGGTCGTGATGGAACTGTTGGCCACTTACTGGGTTCGTTTTCCACAAAGCCACTCCGTACAGTAGGATTGGCTTGACTACCGCTGTGTATATCCAGTTAACTATTCTTGGGGACATGCCCCATCTTAGCCCGATTGCTTTTTTACAGGAGTAAAGTGCAATGGTCGCTTTTTTGTTTCTCTCTTGGTTGTTTAAGCCCCATTTGAGGCGCTTATCTAGTACTAACCCCAAGTACCTGGCGTGATCGCTAAAAGAGAGATTACAATTGTTTAAAATGTGTGGGTTAAGCTGTGGAATTTTGTACCTATTTGTAAATAGAACAAGTTCTGTTTTCGAGGGATTTACCGCGAGTCCGTTCGCTATCGTCCATTCCGATAGTATTTTAAGCTTAGCGGTCATAAGATAGCAAAGTGTTTGTGGATATTTTCCATTAAAGATGATAGCGACGTCGTCTGTGTATGCCACGACCTTACAACCATGTGTCCACACAAGGGTTTTTGATGACCTTCGTTGCCCCGTCTGCGACGTTGAGTTTTGATGGGATTCATCGCCATTGATCCTTCCGAGTGGTCTCCAGGACTTCGCCGATTCTGTGCATCACGAATTGTTGAAAGTTGCGAGGATCCATTACCAGCCATTGTAGAACGGTTCGTGAATCCGACCAGAACGTGAGATCGTCGACTCGTAGGTTACGTACGTTGATAATTTTGTTTGCTAAGCGTGAGCCCATCACGGCGGCTTGAAGCTCAATGCGCGGAATAGATAGTGGCTTTAGTGGCGCCACTTTGCTTTTCGCGGCTACTAGCATAACGTCCACCTCGTCTTTTTGGGACACTCGCAGGTAGCAAGCAGCAGAATAAGCATGCTCGCTAGCGGCCACGAACGTATGCAGGCCGATTCGGGTTCCAAAAGACATCATTGGGGAGTAGCATCTCGGAATATTAAATGTTGCCACTTGAGGCAGCAACAGCTTCCATTGATTCCAGTCCTCCAACAGTGATTCTGGCAGCTCTTGGTCCCAGCTGATGTTTGATCGCCAGATTTTCAGCAGAAGGATTTTTAATCCGATCGTATGACACGACAGTAGGCCCAAGGGGTCGAAAATCGACATTAGAACCTGAAGGACTTCTCTTTTTGTTGGGACTGCAGGATCGGTAAGGACGTCTTGCTTAAGTCTTGAGAATCTGCAAACAAACTTAAATACGTCTTTATGTGGGTCCCAATACATACCCAAAACCTTTTCTGTAGCGCCGAACTGCACTGGCTCCTGTTTTTTGGCGTCTCCATCGTTCTTAAGATACGAGAGAACTGTACTGGAATTTGACGCCCAGTTTCAAATTTCGAATCCGCCTCTGGAATGGACCTCTCTTACTTGGCTGGATATTTCGATGGCTTTCTGTTCATCACTCATACTGTCGATGAAGTCGTCGACATAGTGCGCACGCTGAATCGCATCCAAGGCTAACGGGAATTGCTGCTGGTGGACTTCTGCAGCAAGACGTAGAAGGATCGGACCGGCCAATAGCATTCTTTTCGGCGAAGCTGAGAGGAGCACAACTCAATTACAGCGTAACGGAAAAAGAGTGTCTCGCAGCAGTAAAAGCCGTAGAAAGATTCCGTCCCTATGTGGAGTTGATGCCGTTCACGATCGTTACCGACCATGCAAGCCTGCAATGGCTTATGACGCTCAAGGACTTGAACGGGAGGCTGGCGCGGTGGTCATTAGCGTTACAGGCATTCAACTTCAACATAGAGCATCGGAAAGGGAAAGACAACATCGTGGCCGACATGCTATCTCGGCCGAATGAAACCGCCGAAGTAGAGTTCTTCGAGTTTGAAACAACTGAATTTGAGAGTCCTGAATACCTGGAAAGACTGCAGTTGGTTGAAAAGCAAGGAAGAGATAAATTTCCGGACTTACGTGTGGAAGAAGGACTTCTATTCAAGAAGACACACTTCAATAGAGAGGAAAGTGGGGAATTTGAATGGAAACTGTGGATTCCGGAAGCATTGACGACAACTCTAATCCAGCAAGCCCACGGCGGCGACATGGCGATGCATGGGGGTATGGCAAAGACCTTGGCGAGACTTCAGCAGATGTATTACTGGCCCAAAATGGTAGTTCAAGTCCGAGACTTTGTAGCAGCCTGCGAAAACTGTAAAGAGAACAAGCACACCACACAGATAAAGCGACCAGTGATGGGGAAGGAAGTACGGACAGATCGACCCATGCAAAAGATGTACCTGGATTTCTTAGGAAAATATCCGCGGTCTCGCCGAGGAAATACCATGCTATTTATCGCATTAGATCACTTGACCAAGTTTGTGTGGCTAAAAGCGATGCCGAAGGCCACATTGACAGCTGTAATCCGATTCCTGCAAGAAGGAATATTCACCCAATTCGGAGTTCCGGAAACAATCCACACGGACAACGGAAGACAGTTTGTATCCAAGGAATTCGAGAATATGCTACAAGAATATGGAATTACACACATGAAGACAGGGAGATACGCACCACAATCCAATGCTTCGGAGAGAGTGAACCAATCCGTATTAGCAGCAATCCGAGTAAACATCCAAGATGACCACACGCGATGGGATGAACACTTACCGGACATACAAGCGTCGCTGAGGTCATCCATACATAGCAGCACCGGAACTTCGCCGTATTTTGCCATGTTCGGACAGCACATGTTCACGAACGGGAAAGATTACTCGCTGGCTCGCAAATTGAATGGCCTGAATGAAGCTGAGATAGCCCAATTGCCCAGGTCGGAACGACAACAGCTATCCAGAGAAAAAATAATGGAAAGGATACATCAGGCCTACGAGAAAGCAGCGAAGAGTTACAACTTAAAGACCCGAGAGATTCGATACTCACCGGGGCAAGAAATATACAAGAGAAACTTTGTCCCAAGTGACTTCAGCAAGAATAGGAATTCCAAGTTTTGCAGAAAGTACACTAAATGTCGAGTCACAAAAGCGTTGGGAAACTCTTTGTACGCTTTGGAAAACTTGCGCGGCAATCCTTTGGGAGTTTTCCATGCAAAGAATCTGAAACAATAGTGCCCGGCTAGCAAATCACACTCACCAGGCATTAATCTCAGGGTTGTGGGCGGTGGCCTACGTTGGGCAGTACAACCAGCAGAACACGCACATCCTCCACTCCAGTTCCGAGACAATTTGGAATTTCGCAAAGCTTTTTACCTTAAGACTGATAACGATAGGCAAAAAATCGATACAACACTATCGACGACTCGTGAGTTCAGGGAGTCGTGCAGCTTAGACAAGTCATGGAACTGGTTCCTTAAACCGGATAACACTAAATGAACCAAGGTTGAAATTCGAAAAGTTTGAGTGGTTTTTGGGCGAAGAGAGGCTTGAAAAATTGAAACAAGCAAGGGTGTTTAAAGGGCAAATATAGTTGGTCGCAGACGGTTCTGGTGGAAAAAATATATATAAGATTAGAAGTCAAGTTCCAGTGAGTGATAAAAAAAATCCGTGTTAATGTGAGTGTAGTTGAAATATAAATATTTATAGAATATTCCGTGAGGGAAAAGCCTGGAGCAGGAAAATATACTGACGTAAGGAGAGACGAAGACCACCCACCAGGAGGAGATCTACATTTTCGACAAGAAAATTGGCCACTCATCCCCGGGGAGCCCCAGGTTTTTATTCGCCCCTTATATTTGCCACCCAGAATTAGCAAAAGGTTCACGAAAACTACAAGCGGCAAACAAATTCAAAGAGCCGAAAATTAATACAAAAAAAAATTGAGACTGACGTTATTGATTATGTAACCCGCCCAAATTAATTTATTCCTAATTATATCCATTTAAATTATTTATTTATTTAACCTATTCACTTACACCAATCCAAAACTATTGGTATATTGTTTATTGTTATTTATTTATTTATATATATATATATGTGTTCCCTGTAAAAGTGCGGTACCGTAGGTAGGATTATAAAATGTTAAAATTTAAGAGAAAATTTTGAATTATAACGTGAAAACGAAATGAAGTCGTGTGAGTAGAAATTCGTGTTGGGGGGTGAGATAACTTAGGCGAGGTAGCATGATCCACCGACCAGGATTGGGAGATGTGTCCAAAGGATGTTGGGAGGGACTCCAGGACCACAATAAGAGCTGTGTTGTCCAGTCCAGATGTTCGAGAAAAATCCGTCGTGAAATTGCCGTTGTCCGAGTTTGAATTTCCGTTTTGTTTTTGTTGTGTCTGCTGCGTAGACAACATTGTTGGTTGTTCCCCTCCCTGGGATGTTCGTTGACTAGCCGGCATCTACACTGCGCGAAAAGCAGGATACGACAGGATTTAAATTGTTCGCATTGTTTTGGATTAGTCTGTTGCTGGGCTGTAGATACCTGGCTCAAACTGGCTGCGCATCTATCATGGGTATTCACAGAACTTGTCCTGTGAGAAAACGGTGTCACGACAGTCGACGCCGCCTGCGCTATTTTGTAGAGCCAGTCGCTGAAAGCTTTAATGGAAGGGACCGATTCGTCGCGGGTGTGCATCGCCCAGTTTAGTTTGTGGTTACTTGGAAGTTTGTCTCCTTGACTAACATTGGGTTGTTTAAGTGCGCTGTTAGGCTGCATGCTTCGATCGTTGCGCAAATGTTGCGTACTGCGAGCGCGTACTCTATTATGGATTCCAATTTTTCTTTGGGTGCCGCAAGCTTCCTCACCTTGTCGATCATCCTCTCCAGGATGTGCTCGGGTCTGCCAAAGAACATTTTTAGCGTGCTCATTACTTCCGGAACTAGGCTAGGAAGTAGAAGCTTATCCTACACCATTTCTCGTGCCCTGCCTTTCAAGCACTTTTGTAGACGGAGCATGTTTTCAACATTGGAGAACCCTGCTGCGGAAGTACTGTGCTCGAATGTACTGATAAACATTGGCAACTCCTCAGGATCCCCGCTGAACGAAGGAAGCTCCTTGGGTATAGCATGTCTTGCGGCGATTTGGGAACTGGACGGTGATGCAGGTGTCGCCTGAAACAGCCCGTCTGTCGATACGTTTAGCGTATTCATTTGGTCTCTGTTGTACACGGACGCGTTTTATATTTGCTCCTGCATTTATTCGCCTAGTGTCTAAATTACCGATCTGATATATTCCCAAAGTTTCATTTTCAACTCGGTTGAGACCGCCGTTTGCATGCAATTTAGTTATTTGTGTTAAAACCATTATCTGTATTATTATATTGGATAATAGTTAAAGACGCGGGTGCTTTGTGCATTGTTGTTGTTTCTTATTTACATTGTTGTTTTGGCGCTCTCTCGCACCGTTCGCTCTGCTACATTCTCCCAACTTCAGTCACCGGCTCTCATTTTCGAGTTAACTGGTCTTTGCTGAATTGGTCTTACCGCTCTCTTTTCTTATGCTGTTTGTTGGCGCACTCATCTAAAGCTTCCTACTTTTTCTACTTTTTCTACATTCTACATTTAACTGACCTCAACTTGTAAACAATGTCTGCCTGCTGTGTTGTTGGTTGCCAATTTGTTGGTAAAATCACTTCTCGGCAGCCAATTGTTAGTTGCTGGTTATGTGAGAACACTGCGCACGCAAAATGTGCAGACTTTGGGCATAGTGCTGCCCAAATTGCTGATCGCACTAGATCTAATGCTAACCTGGACTGGACGTGCCCTACATGCCTACATATCAAAATCGATATAAGAGCATTTATGAGGCAAACGGAGCTGGAGTTCCAGGCATTACGTGCTGGATTTACGGACTTATTAAGTCGATTTAATGTTTGCGACTCGAACTTTAAAGGTCGGATTCTTCTAAGTCAATCTTCATTAAATATAAATCGTAGTCCTACACTGCCTAATGTTTCTTTACACGTTCCAGATCTCTCGACCAACCTCTCTCTTCCCAGCCCCACTGCAGGCTATGTGTCGTGCGACGAGGATGATCCCAATGGGATCGAGTCATCAACGAATGACCCCACGGGGCAATCGCTGCCAGATTCAGGGACTGTAGTTTCGCCTGAGTCATTAAGGCCTACTAACCGTTCACCGGCTGTTGCCACTTCCGGGGCTCTGCCGCACCTTGTACTTCCTATAGCTAATACCCTCGCACCTCCTCCTGTCCCACTTACTAGCATGATCCCTAGGAAAAACACGCATAGCCCTGCTCTCTCTTCTCCGGTACCACTCACTGTCATGGTACCTAGGAAATCTATTTTTGTGTCTAGGTTGAATGCAGCAATAACAGTAAATGACGTTATGCATCATATTGTCACAAACCTCTCCCTTCCCAATCAAAATGGTATTGACATCACCAAATTTAATTTTAAACAGAAAAGAGATTACTCTTCATTTAAAATACTTGTTCCGGACGGGCTGTTCTCTAAACTTCTTTGCCCCAATTTTTGGCCTGCTGATATAATTGTCCACGAGTATATAAAAAAAAATAGCTCCCTTTCCATGACCTCTTTGTCGGCGCCCAGCTCTGATATAAATTCAAAAAACTAAATTTCCTAATTCACTATCAGAATGTTCGGGGGCTTCTTAGTAAACTCTCTACGCTTTATAAAAATAGTTCAGTTTTTGAGGCCAATGTTATTGTACTCACTGAGACCTGGCTTAACCCATCCGTACACGATAGTGAGATTTTGTCTAATAACTTTTTTGTTTATCGGAAGGATCGTCAGACCCGTCGAGGAGGAGGCGTTCTTATTGGAGTCAAATCCAATTTAACTTCTGAGTTTGTTGATATTTCTGAATCATCAGGTATTGAATTTATTTCCGTAAAATTATCTTTCCTAAAAAAGAAACATTTTTTTAACCTGCTCGTATATATCTCCCGGCTCTGAATTTAACGTGTATCTACTGCACCTGTCAGCCATACATTCTATCTCCTTGTTGCTTACTGAAACTGACCAACTTATTGTGCTTGGTGACTTTAATCTTCCCAATATCTCTTGGTTGGAGAGTAAGGACTCATTGGCAATGATTCCTAGGATGCAAAATGATTTTATTGATGGTCTTGTTGAACTATCTTTGCAGCAAGTTAACAGGATTCCCAATCATATTAGTCGTCTTCTTGACTCAATCTTTGTTTTTGATAGTAGCGATGCTGAAGTCAGTCGTATTTCGCCACTATCTTTACCTGAAGATTGTTATCATCCTACCCTTCAGCTCTGTATTAATGGATTTTTTAATAATCCTAGGACTGCAATATATGTACAGCCTAGTTTGTGTTTTAAGAGGACTGATTACGGCAGACTAGTGGAATCTTTATCGACAGTAAGCTGGTCCTTTCTAGTTGACCTTCCTGTTGATGATGCAGTTAGGCACTTTTATGAGATCCTTTACCGTCTATTTGAAGAACATGTCCCTCTTTCCTCCATGAAGAATTCTTACAGCTCTCCATGGTTTACCCGTCAACTATCTTATCTGAAGAATAAAAAAACAAGACTATTTAAACGTTTCAAAATATCCGGCTTACAGACAGACTTCACCAAATATAGCTCAGCTAAGGTGGAATTTGTCCAGTACAATACTGATTGTTACAAAAATTACATGTCTCGTTGTAAGCGGGATTTCAAAAGCAATCCTAAGCTTTTCTTTTCTTTCGTCAATTCTAAACGAAAATCTAGCTGCTTCCCTCCCTCTCTCGTTCTCAATAATAAGGTAGCATCTGATGATAATGATATTTGCAACTTATTCGCAGACTTTTTTCAATCTACTTATACAAAATGCAATAATGTCATTATCAAAGATTATCCATACCCGCTACCTCATTTGAACTCTATCTTCAAACCAGTGATTGATGTATCTGATGTTCTTCAGAGTCTTAATACTCTCAAGCTCTCATTTTTACCGGGTCCTGATAAAATACCAAGTTGTATACTTAGGAATTGTTCATCTTATCTTGCTCTTCCCTTAACATTGATATTTAATCTGTCCCTAAGTCAATGTAGATTTCCATCCATATGGAAGGAATCCTTTATTATCCCATTGTTTAAAAAAGGGAACAAGTCTGATATCTCAAACTATCGCGGTATTGCTAAACTCAGTTCTATTCCTAAACTTTTTGAAAAAATTATTACCTGTCAGTTGCAGCATCATTGCAGGTCTATTATTTCACCTTGTCAGCATGGCTTCACTAGATGTCGCTCTACTTCTACAATTCTACTTGAATTTACGTCTTTAATCACTAGAGATTTTCTGACACATCATCAAACTGATGTGATTTATACCGATTTCTCTAAAGCTTTTGTTTCAGTGAACCATAGGATTCTTTTTTATAAATTGTCCCTTTTAGGTTTTCCACCCAACCTACTAGAGTGGATACTTTCCTACCTTTCTAATAGAACTCAAATGGTCTGTTTTAATAATAAAATTTCCAAAATAATTAATGTTACTTCTGGAGTGCCACAGGGTAGCCACCTGGGACCTTTACTTTTTGGCTTAATGATTGATGATCTACCTTATGTTATAAAATCGTCAACTGTTTTAATGTATGCAGATGATGTCAAGCTATGTTTGTCCATGTGTTTACCTAATTCATATAATGACCTTCAATTAGATCTTGATTGTTTGTATACGTGGTGCATGATTAACATGTTGAATTTGAACTATTCTAAATGTAACTTTATGACCTTTTATCGTAGTAGTCCATCTCTGTATTCTTATTGTATCGGTAATAACGCCCTTGAACGTATTTTTTCTGTTCAGGATCTTGGCGTTCTATTTGATCATAAACTTAGTTTTAAAGACCATATATCTACTATAACTAACAAAGCCAGAAGTCTCCTGGCGTTTATGAAGCGCTGGTCAAGGGAGTTTGATGATCCATACACAACAAAGCTTTTGTATGTTTCTCTTGTTCGTCCCTCAATGGAATATTGCTCGTGTATATGGTCACCTCAAATTAGCTGTTACCAAAATATGTTAGAGTCCGTTCAAAAACAATTCCTTTTATTTGCTTTGAGAGGTTTAAGCTGGGACACAGGAAGTCGATTGCCCTCTTATCATGCGAGGTTGCGCCTGCTGGACTTACCAACCCTGAACCATCGTAGAAAGTGTCATGGAGTTATGTTTTTGCATAAATTAATAAATGGTGATGTTGACTCTCCCTTCCTTCTTAGTTCCCTCAACTGGAATGTACCATGTAGAACAGTTCGTCGTTTTCGTCCGTTGTCCCTGCCAATTTGTAGATCCAATTATGCCCTTCATGATCCTTTTCGGGTTCTTTGTGACGACTATAATGCACTGTGTCACGTCTTACTGTTTGATAGCCCTAATGCAACTAATTATGATAAACTTATGTATTTTCTATCTTCCAATAATTTGTAAATTTCTATGTTACTAGCCATTCTATGTGAGCATGTATTTTAAACTGTCTATTTTTATGTCGTCTTTTTCCATGTCCGCGATTTCGTTTACTTGCCCAAATCGGTTTAGGGCTCCGCGCGTAACAAGCATTGCTTGGTGTCGTAAGGGCCACTTGTTTGTACTGACCATAGTGCATCAACGTCCAAGAATTAGCTTGTTTTTGTTCGCGGTAGAATTATCATCGGGAATAATGTGTCCGTCGCTGGTTTTGTCCATATCGATGAGGTCGTCCACTAGCTGCTCGACCTTATTTTGGCTTGGTAATATGTTGGAGTTGACGAACTGATTTGGAGGCGGTGATCGTAATATCCTTCCAGGTGGGTTTTTGGAGCTACCTCCAGAAAGGCACGGATCGCAATTCCAATCGTTGTTCTCGACGTCGTCGCCGACGCCTGCGCAGCGAAAGTGGTACCAACTTTCACAACTGTCGCATTGGACCCAACTTTCTTCAGTTCCTGTCGCTTTTTTCTTGCATATTCTACACACTTCTTTGCTCATCTCTGTTCACTTTTAGGGCTATGTAAGCTTGGAATTATAGTTGTGTGCGTATATTCTGGGGTTTTGTTGGTTCCGTTTACATATTACGTCTTTCTCACCTAACGTTCAAGAAAGGGATGCGATCGCTATTTCACAAAATTATGGCTAATTGAAAATACGTCGCTTCGTAATTGTTACAGTTACAGTTAGAACGACAACCACGCGTGCACCAAGTTTTTAAGAATGTTGAGAGCGAAACTGAATTGGTTTTACAGCAGCCCACGCGCCAAATTGAAGGCACAGACGGATAGCGGTAAACTACGTTTTGAAATAAACTTTATTTAAATGTTAGCTTCCGAATCAATGTGTATTATATTTGGCGTTGCGAAGCACGCTTAAAAACATTGTCTTTTTCCTTTTCTTATTCGCTTGTGGCAGTTCTAGGGATGGTTCTTAAACTGATAAATGAGGACGATATTTCTTATATCGGTACATCGAGAATTATCGAGTGCTTATACATAACAAAAGGAATTAAAAATTGAATTACAATTATGGCAGCAACAGAATACAATTGGTGAAGTTAGACATCATTCTGTGTTTTTAATACAAAGTGTTTGAAAGACCCCCAGAGTAGACATCTGCTCAACTTTGACGATCGGGTGCAAATCGAATAAAGAAAACTAAAACTAACTGTGTCTACTCCTGTTTCCACAATTTAGGTGTCCTAATTGCCCGTACTCCACTTTTCAGGAAATTTTGCGGATTGGCCATCTTTTTATGACAGTACCGGACGGTCGAGAACAGGATATATGGCATTAACAGAAACCAACTATTCAGTGGCATGGAACCTTGTGGTAAAACGATACAACAACCCTCGACTGCAGTTAGTGTACAATATAAATGCACGGAATCGAGCCACTGTCCAAGGAGATCGCGGTGGACCTTACGAATTGGTTAAACTTGACAAATGTATGTATCCGTGAATTCTCTTGCCTTCACATTGCCATTGATTCCTGTGACCTATGGTTGGTACATCACTTACGTACAAAGCTGCCTATAAGCACAGCACAGGCCTGGGAGCATTCCCTGGGCCAGGTGTTTCTTCACAATCGATTGGTCAGCATCGACTTAATTGAGAGTAGGAAGCCAGTCGCTCCAGTTAGATCTTCACCTACACAATCGACCAACCATCGCCAGACCATCAGGAAATTCCACTGCTAGGGGACAAAGCTTCCACAACACTCTTGAGTCTGGATCCATCAGGAGCTCGCTCTGCGAACAGACTCACGTTCGAAGGAATGCGTCAATTGCCTTAGTTCTTCCCATTCTCTTAGTCAATGCAGCGGCAACCGAAACTGCTCGTAATGTGGACAACGGCACCACACTTTGTTATATTTTCCGAATGCTCAACAAAGTTCCTCATTGACTCCTGGAGTACCACGACAGCATGCTTCAGGCTCTGTTCAGAGCGCAGACGCAGCAGAAAAAGCAACATCCACGCAACTCCTAAGCGCAGTTGCCTCCCATCTGAAGTCAAGCAGCCTTCTTGCTATTGCACTGGTTCGAATCGTAAATAACTTTACCGGCACCCCCATCACGGGAAACATCGTTCAAGCGCTCAGACTCAAACGGCATCCTGTGCGATTTGAGATCACGGGAATTGCTAATACGTCCCAGCATCAGTGCAGGCACAGCCCCGACTTCACCATAGTCTCATGTTCAGGATCTCAATTTAATGCCTACGTGTCATCAGCCTTCATCCTTTAGTCGCTAACACGTCATTTACCTAAACAAAATGTAAACATTAAGACCTGTAAGCATCTCCAAGGGTGATGCTTTGCAGATCCTAGTTTCATCAAGTCGACGCTTCGTGCAAAACATCTAACGGGAGGTCGTTGAACTATATTCTATGCACGGGTCCCGCACTACGAAACGGTCTTGAAGGAGTCATACTAAATTGGCGTCTCCATCGGTATGTCTTCGTGGCCAATATTACGTAAATGTATCGCTGCATAGATATGCATGAAGAAGATGCACTAGTTAAGGAATATTTATACCCGTTACTCGTAGAGTAAAAGGGTATACTAGATTCGTCGGAAATAATGTAACAGGCAGAAGGAAGCGTTTCCGACCCCATAAAGTATATATATTCTTGATAAGGATCACTAGCCGAGTCGATCTAGCCATGTCTGTCTGTCCGTCTGTCCGTCTGTCTGATAGAAAATTTTGACTGAAATGTATTGTTCTCAACAATACCTATCGATTGACCCAAAAAAAAGTTTGCCACGCCCACTTTAACGCCCACAAACCGCGAAAACCTGTGACACCCACAATTTTCATGCTAGATAAAAAATTTCAACTGAAATGTATTGGTCTCGTCAATACCTATCGATTGATCCAAAAAAAATTTGCCACGCCCACTCTAACGCCCATAACGCTTAAGTCTGTCTACCGCCGGTAGGTGGCGCTTTTTAATCTCGCTTTGCTGCTTGCATATCTCCATTTCCCTTTGGTCCCTGACTTAGCTGAGTAACGGGTATCTGATAGTCGAGGTACTCGACTATAGCGTTCTTCCTTGTTTTTTACTACAGTTACGTTAGGCACTGGCTCAGCACCCTTCAAGGAGATTCGAGTCATACATCAGATTGAGTCCGACGAGAGCGAACGCTATCTTCTGGCCGACCAGGTCCTTAAAAGCGAAATCTATGTGGACGATGTTCAAACAGGACATGAGACCATCGACGGAGCTCTAAAAACTCGAAATGATTTCATCGCAGCTCTGTAATCCAGATATCTTAGAAAGCAACCCAACTACAGATCTTTCTAGTAGTAGAATTTTTGAGATAGACAATAAGGACTCCATTAAAACTTTCGCGTTGTGTTGGCATCCAAACAAAGATGGTTTTGGCCTTAATTTTAAGTTTTGTCTCAATCCTATATTCACCAAACGTTCTATACTATCCACAAAAGCACGCTTATTCGATCCGTTGGGATACCTGGCACCAGTGATCCTTGCTGGAAAAATCCTGTTGAAGGATTGTGAGGAGTTGAATAACTCCCCACAAATCTCAGCAACAGCAGCAACAGATGGGCGGCCGCTCACCAGATACACGGCGAGGAGCGGTTGGAGAGGAAGAGACTTTGGAGACCATGGATGGAGAATGAGAGAGTGGAGACTTGGCGGGCAGAGTAAGAGAGCCGTGTGTAAAAGGGGATAAAGGAACTCCACCAGACTTTGGACTCTGCCGTGAACTTTGGACCGGGAGAAGAAGTGCCACATCTCGGCAGCGGAGCGGCACACAGGCGTGCCACATGCATCACGGGAACCAGCGGGACGGCAGCATTGGGCAGAACCTCGGTTGGAAGCTGTGCGTAAAGGACCAGTGGGTCAAACAGGAGTCACAGACTTTGGACACGGAGTGGAGAGACTCAGTGGGCCGTGCGCAAAAGGGAAATAACGGTTCCCAGATACCCTATATAAGTCCGCAGAGCGCTGGCAGCTGGATCAGTCGATCACGAGGAGTCAAACCATCAAGATCAGTCAAGATACCAAAGTGAGCAGTCAGTCAACCAAGTAAACTGCAAAGGAGCCACAAAAGGCGAGTCGTCGGAAATAGCGCCGTGGGAAGCCTTGTTCACCTTGTTGAAGCCTTGTTCACATATAACTAATCTTGCGTTATTATTTAAACATAAGTTGATCATAAATTCAAACAGCACAAACTTATACTTAGCACGCGTCTTTAAATTATTTAAGAATTTAGTTTTTTTTTAATATTTGATGACATTCCTTTTTTCTGCAGGAGCTACTTTGCTATTTTTTTGAGGGTCCTTATATGTAAGCTTATTGTTGTTTGCTCTAATGAATGAGCCGAACAATGCCATGGAATAATTGCATTAGGGACCGATTCGTGCGTTACGGTCTACTACAAACCCGAGACCCAGAGCACGATCGAAACGAAAAAAGATGTTGTTGCTCAGACCCTGAGTGATTATCTCATAATTTTTAAGGTCTCTTAAGATAGCAACCAGCCTAGAAAAGTTCTGTTGACCGCTAGCTCTTGTTATTTGATTTAATATAGAAGTGTTTTTTTAATTATTTGCTTTTTTTAATTATTTGCTTTCCGCCAACAGCTGTTTTAACAGCCGATATCTTAACAGTGCCTGCCTCTGTTAAACTTTATGTTACGTACCATTGAAGTCTGTTGTTATCATAACGCAATGACGTCATTCGATCTAAATATTAACGATTTCCAAAAATGGGTTTTTGGCCAAAAAAAGTTGTCGTGTTATTCGTCGGATAGTATGTCCGCCTGTCCGTATGAACGCTAAGATTTCGAAAACTATAAAAGGTAGAAAAATCTAAGGGCTTATAAGCTGCGCAAGTTTGTTTCAGCGGTGTGCCACGAACTCTTTAACGCACACAAACTTATATAACGCTAAAGTCTCTCTGGCTCCCACATTCGGATGAATTTGTTACAGTATGAATTGCAATTGATTTAATTGTGACAGTGTCAATAATTATTATTTTAAAAGTTATTACTAACCAATTTAAACAGGCTGTGTCACTGTTACAAGTACATATAAGCGCTGACATCGGATGACCATAGAATACATACGGCTTACACTGTTTCTGTAACATACGACCGATTTTAATACCTTGATATGGACTAAGCTTCAATAGTATATCAACTTCAGCTTGCCAACGTTAGCTTCTATTCTTGAAATTTACTATCGTTTGTTATAAGTTGACTGAATTTTGTATTTCACTTGTATGAGAAGAAGAAAACCATTTCTTAAATACCTCTTCCCCTTTATTAAAGGTAATGCATGTTATTTAAATTAATGTAAATATTTGTATGTACCACAAGTAACCCGTATAAAAATAAGGGAAATAAAGATAAAAATCCAATTTTTCGTGAGATATGTAGTAAAAACAAGGAAGAACGCTATAGTCGAGTACCTCGACTATCAGATACCCGTTACACAGCTAAATAGAGATATGCAAGCAGCAAAGCGAGATTAAAATGCGCCACCTACCGGCGGTATACAGATTTAAGCGTTATGGGCGTTAGAGTGGGCGTGGCAAATTTTTTTTTGGATCTATCGATAGGTATTGACGAGACCAATACATTTCAGTTGAAATTTTTTATCTAGCATGAAAATTGTGGGTGTCACAGGTTTTCGCGGTTTGTGGGCGTTAAAGTGGGCGTGGCAAATTTTTTTTTGGGTCAATCGATAGGTATTGTTGAGAACAATACATTTCAGTCGAAATTTTCTATCTAGCATCAAAACTGTAGGAGCCACAGTTTTGGGCGGTTTGTGGGCGTTAGAGTGGGCGTGTCACTCTGCTGAAACAAACTTGCGCTGCGTAAGAAGCTCAGGAATCTGCACGCCAAATCTCAATAGCCTAGCTCCCATAGTTTCCAAGATCTCAGCGTTCATCCGGACGGACAGACAGACGGACAGACGGACAGACGGACATGGCTAGATCGACTCGGCTAGTGATCCTGATCAAGAATATATATACTTTATGGGGTCGGAAACGCTTCCTTCTGCCTGTTACATACTTTCCGACGAATCTAGTATACCCTTTTACTCTACGAGTAACGGGTATAAATATGTTTTTCCCGTTAAGCTCTACGCTGTAGGATACAGTTGTCCGAACCGGCTTGGGATCTTGATCAGCATCACTAGACGAGTTAATCAAACCAAAGATCAAAAAATATTTTAAAAAAACGTAAAAAAAAAATAAAAATTAATTTTGTGTTTTTTGACATATTAACTTATACTCTTGGAAATTCGTTCTTCTTCAGAATTTTGAATAATATTTTAAAATATCGGAAAGTTATATTCTATGGCTCCCATAGGAAAAATCGGAAAAATAATTGAACTTTTTGCTTGAAAAATTATAGCTTCCGTGTTTCTTGACATATTATTTTCTTCTCTTGAAGCTATCATGATTTAAATATTTCAGAATGTGAATTAAATTTTTTTTTAAATTTGACGTTTTTATCATATATGTAGCTGCACTAGGAATGACACTATAGGAATGCCGTCGTTATTTTAGATAAAATTCATTTTCTTTTGCAGATAGTATATTAGTCGGAAGCAGCCGGATCGGAAGCTCCAACAGGAATAATCAAAAAAATATTTGTTAAAAAATTATAACTTTGTTGTTTTTTGACATATTAACTTCAACTCCTGTGAATATTATTCATATTATTATTATTAATATTTCAGAATTCGAATAAAATTTACATCAAATCGGACGATTTCATCATATAGCTATAGGAACGATCGGAAAATTAATTTCAAAATGATACATAGACCGTTTTATTTCGTTTTCGGTAAAAATACACGGAAATAAATTGAAATGAAACATTATCTACAATTTTTATAATTCGTTTAGTTTTCTAAAAATCGGAAAGTTCTTTACATCCAGTGCTCCCGCGGGAACGACCTGGAAGGGTTAAGAAACTCTTGTTATACCCTTGCAGAGGATATTATGATTTCAGTCAGAAGTTTGCAACGCAGTGAAGGCTCGGGAAAGGAACCGGGAAACAAAAAGATTTTTACATTATATCTTTGGTGTTTTTTTTTTACATATAACCTCCTACGCTTGGAAATAACATTTTTAATTAGTTCAGAATTTCGAATTTAATTTGATCAAAATCGGACGACTATATCATGTAGCTGCAATAGGAACGATCGGAAAATTGGTGGAAAAATAATGTAAAACAAATTATAGCCTCGGTGTTTTTTGATATATTGTCTTATACTATTGTGAATATTGTTTTTTGTATTTTTTAAAAATTTCGAATTCAATTTAATTATTATAACTGCAAGGGTATACAAACTTGGGCCTACCGCTGGACAGCTGTTTCTGGCGACTCTGAGAAGACAACCAAAGTTTAAACAGCGAATAATATATTTCTGCTGCTAATGTTAGCAGCGCAACAAGACTAACAAGGAAAAACGCTATAGTCGAGTACCTCGACTATCACATTCCCGTTACTCAGCTAAAGGGACCAAGGGGAAATGGAGATATGCAAGGAGCAAAGCGTGATTAAAATGCGCCACCTACCGGCGGTAGACAGATTTAAGCGTTATGGGCGTTAGAGTATAGGTATAGACGGAACCAATACATTTCAGTTTTTTATCTAGCATGAAAATTGTGGGCGTCACAAGTTTGGGCGGCTTGTGGGCGTTAAAGGGGGCGTGGCAAACTTTTGTTTGGGTCAATCAATAGGTATTGATGAGAACCACAGTTAATATTTTTATTCTAGCATCAAAACTGTAGGAGCCACAGTTTTGGGCGGCTTGTGGGCGTTAGAGTGGGCGTGGCACTTCGCTGAAACAAACTTGCGCTGCCTAAGAAGCTCAGGAATCTTAATAGCCTAGCTCTCATAGTTTCCGAGATCTCAGCGTTCATCCGGACGGACAGACAGACGGACAGACGGACATGGCTAGATCGACTCGGCTAGTGATACTGATCAAGAATGTATACACTTCATGGGGTCGGAAACGCTTCCTTCTGCCTGTTACATACTTTCCGACGAATCTAGTATACCCTTTTACTCTACGAGTAACGGGTATAAATATGTTTTTCCCGTTAAGCTCTACGCTGTAGGATACAGTTGTCCGAACCGGCTTGGGATCTTGATCAGCATCACTAGACGAGTTAATCAAACCAAAGATCAAAAAATATTTTAAAAAAACGTAAAAAAAATTAATTTTGTGTTTTTTGACATATTAACTTATACTCTTGGAAATTCGTTCTTCTTCAGAATTTTGAATAATATTTTAAAATATCGGAAAGTTATATTCTATGGCTCCCATAGGAAAAATCGGAAAAATAATTGAACTTTTTGCTTGAAAAATTATAGCTTCCGTGTTTCTTGACATATTATTTTCTTCTCTTGAAGCTATCATGATTTAAATATTTCAGAATGTGAATTAAATTTTTTTTTAAATTTGACGTTTTTATCATAGATGTAGCTGCACTAGGAATGACACTATAGGAATGCCGTCGTTATTTTAGATAAAATTCATTTTCTTTTGCAGATAGTATATTAGTCGGAAGCAGCCGGATCGGAAGCTCCAACAGGAATAATCAAAAAAATATTTGTTAAAAAATTATAACTTTGTTGTTTTTTGACATATTAACTTCAACTCCTGTGAATATTATTCATATTATTATTATTAATATTTCAGAATTCGAATAAAATTTACATCAAATCGGACGATTTCATCATATAGCTATAGGAACGATCGGAAAATTAATTTCAAAATGATACATAGACCGTTTTATTTCGTTTTCGGTAAAAATACACGGAAATAAATTGAAATGAAACATTATCTACAATTTTTATAATTCGTTTAGTTTTCTAAAAATCGGAAAGTTATTTACATCCAGTGCTCCCGCGGGAACGACCTGGAAGGGTTAAGAAACTCTTGTTATACCCTTGCAGAGGATATTATGATTTCAGTCAGAAGTTTGCAACGCAGTGAAGGCTCGGGAAAGGAATCGGGAAACAAAAAGATTTTTACATTATATCTTTGGTGTTTTTTTTTTACATATAACCTCCTACGCTTGGAAATAACATTTTTAATTAGTTCAGAATTTCGAATTTAATTTGATCAAAATCGGACGACTATATCATGTAGCTGCAATAGGAACGATCGGAAAATTGGTGGAAAAATAATGTAAAACAAATTATAGCCTCGGTGTTTTTTGATATATTGTCTTATACTATTGTGAATATTGTTTTTTGTATTTTTTAAAAATTTCGAATTCAATTTAATTATTATAACTGCAAGGGTATACAAACTTGGGCCTACCGCTGGACAGCTGTTTCTGGCGACTCTGAGAAGACAACCAAAGTTTAAACAGCGAATAATATATTTCTGCTGCTAATGTTAGCAGCGCAACAAGACTAACAAGGAAAAACGCTATAGTCGAGTACCTCGACTATCACATTCCCGTTACTCAGCTAAAGGGACCAAGGGGAAATGGAGATATGCAAGGAGCAAAGCGTGATTAAAATGCGCCACCTACCGGCGGTAGACAGATTTAAGCGTTATGGGCGTTAGAGTATAGGTATAGACGGAACCAATACATTTCAGTTTTTTATCTAGCATGAAAATTGTGGGCGTCACAAGTTTGGGCGGCTTGTGGGCGTTAAAGGGGGCGTGGCAAACTTTTGTTTGGGTCAATCAATAGGTATTGATGAGAACCACAGTTAATATTTTTATTCTAGCATCAAAACTGTAGGAGCCACAGTTTTGGGCGGCTTGTGGGCGTTAGAGTGGGCGTGGCACTTCGCTGAAACAAACTTGCGCTGCCTAAGAAGCTCAGGAATCTTAATAGCCTAGCTCTCATAGTTTCCGAGATCTCAGCGTTCATCCGGACGGTCAGACAGACGGACAGACGGACATGGCTAGATCGACTCGGCTAGTGATACTGATCAAGAATGTATACACTTCATGGGGTCGGAAACGCTTCCTTCTGCCTGTTACATACTTTCCGACGAATCTAGTGAACCCTTTTACTCTACGAGTAACGGGTATAAAAAGACATAAAAGGAGAAGCTGGTCGCGTTTTTAAAACCGAGATTTTTCTTTTCCCTAACTTGTAAAACTAAAAGTAGCATTAGGTCAAAGATTGAAAGTATACAACTGAATATGTTGAGAGCGAAACTGAATTGGTTTTACAGCAGCCCACGCGCCAAATTGAAGGCACAGACGGACAGCGATAAACTACGTTTTTGAAATAAACTTTATTTAAATTTTAGCTTCCGAATCAATGTGTATTAAATTTGGCGTTGCGGAGCACGCTTAAAAACTTTTTCCTTTTCTTCTTTCGCTTCTGGCAGTTCTAGGGATGGTTCTTAAACTGATAAATGAGGTCGATATTTCTTATATCGGTACATCGAGAATTATCGAGTGCTTATACATAACATAAGAAATTAAAAATTAAATTAAAATTATAGCGGCAACATTCCCCCTCCTGTAATTGATCCTAGGGGGTCAGTTAGCATCTTCTAAGCCGACGTTTAAGACCGCAATCTTGGTGGCTGGTCGATCGAGGACTCCATGCTTGTCCGTCCTTGGCGGTGATAGTGTTGGTCACGCGGCCCTTAAGCCATAAGTTTCTAGGCAAGTTTTTGTCGACGATAATGGCTACGCTTCCGACTGATATAGGGGGACATCTTTCGAACCATTTTGTCCGTCTAGTAAGTACCGGTGTGAACTCCTTCACCCAGCGTTGCCAAAAGCGATCTCCAAAAAGTTTTACCTCGTTCCAATGACGTCTTAAATTCATCTTCTCTTCCTTAATTGGTTTGTACCCATTCGATGAACCCATTAGCAGGTGGTTTGGAGTCAGCGCGGAGTCGTCCTCGGAGTCCAGGCTGACGAAAGTTAACGGACGTGAGTTTATAATGAACTGTGCTTCCATTAGAGCTAACCTCAGGCTTTCGTCGTTGAATGAGTAATTCGGGCAGATGCTTTTTAGGACTGTTTTGGTTGTGCGGACTAATCTTTCCCAAGCACCGCCCATGTGAGGGGCTCCTGGAGGGTTAAGTTGCCATTTAATACCGTCGAACTTGATTGCAATTTTATCGAAGTCGATCTTGATCAGCTCCTCTCGTAATGCTTTCTCCGTGGCCTTGAAATTAGTGCCATTATCGGAATAAATTTCTCTTGGTGTCCCACGTAGTGCCATGAAATTCGTGAAACACATCACACTCGAGCTTGTATCGAGGCTGTGAGCGATCTCGAAGTGGACTGCACGCAGGGTTAAGCAGGTAAACAGCGCAACCCATCTCTGCTCTTTGCGTCTTCCAACGTTGACTAGGATAGGCCTAAAATAATCAACGCCGGTGCACGTGAATGGTTTTTCGAAACTGGTCAACATAGCTTTTGGAACCGGGGCCATTTGTGAAGGCTGTGGCATTGCGCGACGAATTTTACATAACTGGCAGGCTTTTCTTACGGATTTGTGCAGTACTCTTAGGCGCAGAATATAAAATTTGGATTTTATATCATTTATCACGGTTTCGTGAGCGAGGTGATGATATTTTTCGTGACAGAACCGGACTAATAAAAATGTTACTCGGCTCTCTGGTGGCAATATTATAGCGTCCATAGTATATCCGACTGCGTTCACTCGTCCTTTAGTGCGAAAGATTCCGTTATCGTCCAGATATGAGTTTAATCCAGTCAATCTGCTCTTTGCGCTTATTGGTTTTTTGCTAATCAATGAATGGATTTCATCCGTGAACTCGAGCCTCTGGGCTTCTTTGCATAGTAGGGTCTGCGCTTCTTTGACGTGAAATTCGGTCACTGCTGACGGCATGTCAGTCCTTTGGCATTTAGCGTGAAGTCGCTGGATATATAGAGACATGTTTGCGACGGATCTGTATAGGCGCCGCCAATCGGAAAAACATTCCACGTCGAGTAAGACTTTATTCGCACTACGAGTTGTGAAGACGTGTCTGCGTAGTTCGGTCGTATCGATCTCCGTTGGTCGTGATGGAACTGTTGGCCACTTACTGGGTTCGTTTTCCACAAAGCCACTCCGTACAGTAGGATTGGCTTGACTACCGCTGTGTATATCCAGTTAACTATTCTTGGGGACATGCCCCATCTTAGCCCGATTGCTTTTTTACAGGAGTAAAGTGCAATGGTCGCTTTTTTGGTTCTCTCTTGGTTGTTTAAGCCCCATTTGAGGCGTTTATCTAGTACTAACCCCAAGTACCTGGCGTGATCGCTAAAAGAGAGATTACAATTGTTTAAAATGGGTGGGTTATGCTGTGAAATTTTGTACCTATTTGTAAATAGAACAAGTTCTGTTTTCGAGGGATTTACCGCGAGTCCGTTCGCTATCGTCCATTCCGATAGTATTTTAAGTTTAGCGGTCATAAGATAGCAAAGTGCTTGTGGATATTTTCCATTAAAGATGATGGCGACGTTGTCTGTGTATGCCACGACCTTACAACCATGTGTCCACACAAGGGTTTTTGATGACCTTCGTTTCCCCGTCTGCGACGTTGAGTTTTGATAGGATCCATCGCCATTGATCCACCCGAGTGGTCTCCAGGACTTCGCCGATTCTGTGCATCACGAATTGTTGAAAGTTGCGAGGATCCATTACCAGCCATTGTAGAACGGTTCGTGAATCCGACCAGAAGGTGAGATCGTCGACTCGTAGGTTACGTACGTTGATAATTTTGTTTGCTAAACGTGAGCCCATCACGGCGGCTTGAAGCTCAATGCGCGGAATAGATAGTGGCTTTAGTGGCGCCACTTTGCTTTTCGCGGCTACTAGCATAATGTCCACCTCGTCTTTTTGGGACACTCGCAGGTAGCAAGCAGCAGAATAAGCATGCTCGCTAGCGTCCACGAACGTATGCAGGCCGATTCGGGTTCCAAAAGACATCATTGGGGAGTAGCATCTCGGAATATTAAATGTTGCCACTTGAGGCAGCAACAGCTTCCATTGATTCCAGTCCTCCAACAGTGATTCTGGCAGCTCTTGGTCCCAGCTGATGTTTGATCGCCAGATTTTTAGCAGAAGGATTTTTAATCCGATCGTATGACACGACAGTAGGCCCAAGGGGTCGAAAATCGACATTAGAACCTGAAGGACTTCTCTTTTTGTTGGGACTGCAGGATCGGTAAGGACGTCTTGCTTAAGTCTTGAGAATCTGCAAACAAACTTAAATACGTCTTTATGTGGGTCCCAATACATACCCAAAACCTTTTCTGTAGCGCCGAACTGCACTGGCTCCTGTTTTTTGGCGTCTCCATCGTTCTTAAGATACGAGAGAACTGTACTGGAATTTGACGCCCAGTTTCAAATTTCGAATCCGCCTCTGGAATGGACCTCTCTTACTTGGCTGGATATTTCGATGGCTTTCTGTTCATCACTCATACTGTCGATGAAGTCGTCGACATAGTGCGCACGCTGAATCGCATCCAAGGCTAACGGGAATTGCTGCTGGTGGTGAAAGCGCAAAGAATGCATGTCTTCGTGACGAATGTTGATCCTGTGAAACATTTCGGCGATGTCGCCGCTTACGACGACTGCTCCGACTCTGAAGGCTAGGAGAACGTCGATGAGTGGATTTAAGCAGTCCGGTTCGCTTAACAGAAAGTCGTTGAGGCATACTCCGTTTGTTTTTGCTGCCGCGTCCCAAACCAGCCTTATCTTTCCAGGTTTATTCGGATTTAGGGCTATAAATATGGGTAAGTGCCAAGTGCGAGTTTCTTCTTTCTTCGCCTCCTCGTCAGATAGTTGCTTGACGTATCCTTTGTCAAGAAGATTTTTGATTTGGCCGTCGATTTTTGTAAACAGATCCGGTTCGCTCAGAATTCTGGTTCTCATGCATTGTAGGCGCTTTAGAGCTGTAGTGCGACTCTCGGGAAGTTTTTGAAGATCATTCCGCCAAAGAAGCCCAACTTCGTATTTGCCACATTTGTTTTGGCAAGTCTTCTCTAGGATTTCGACTGCTCTTTTGTCCTCGCTTGAAAGCAGTTTTTTAGGCGAAATTGACTCGAGGTTGAATTGTTCTTTGACTTCATCGTGAAGCTCTCGCCAGTTGCAATCGCAGTGGTGCATAGATACGTGACGGTTTGAGTTTGCTGATCCCTGGATAGGCCACCCTACCATGCACTTTGACGCTATTGGGTCGTTCCATTTGCCTTCGCGGATCCTGCGAGGAACGGCTATTTTCCAATTGTTTGTTCCAATTAATAACATTGGCGGCGTAGAGTAGGTCTCTAATGGCAGGTCCTTTAGATAGCTGTACTTACTGCGCAACTCATCCATATCGACGGTTTGCTTTGGGAGTGCAATATTTTTGACAGTCTAAACGTTGTTGAGCCAGTAACGTTTTTCTGAGCTAACGCCTGAGATTTGGATTGATGCTCGCACGGAAGTATTTTCAAACCGAGTTGTTTCTCCAGTCCATTGTAAACAAATCGGTGAAGGTGTACCTTTTATACCGAGCTTGTCAAAAATTGATGCGTCTATTAGGGTCACAGATGATCCTTCATCCAGGAAGGCGAAAACTTCGATTTTATTGTCATCATAGTGTAGGGTTACGGGTACGATTCGGAAGAACTGGTTTCCTTCTACATCGCCATGGTGTGTGCTTACCTGTCTTTGATTTCCCGTTTCGTTGGCTAAATTGGGAACATTTTCCCAGTGGAGTAGAGGGTGATGCTTTCTTGTACAACCGTTTACTCCGCAATCCTTTGGTCGACAATTGTTTCGATGAAGCTTCAAGCATCGAAAGCAGGCCTTTCCAGCCCTAGCGACTTGCCATCTCTGTTCTACGGCGCTGGATTTAAATTGTTCGCATTGTTTTGGATTAGTCTGTTGCTGGGCTGTAGATACCTGGCTTGAACTGGCTGCGCTTCTATCATGGGTATTCACAGAACTTGTCCTGTGAGAAAACGGTGTCACGACAGTCGACGCCGCCTGCGCTATTTTGTAGAGCCAGTCGCTGAAAGCTTTAATGGGAGGGACCGATTCGTCGCGGGTGTGCATCGCCCAGTTTAGTTTGTGGTTACTTGGAAGTTTGTCTCCTTGACTAACATTGGGTTGTTTAAGTGCGCTGTTAGGCTGCATGCTTCGATCGTTGCGCAAATGTTGCGTACTGCGAGCGCGTACTCTATTATGGATTCCAATTTTTCTTTGGGTGCCGCAAGCTTCCTCACCTTGTCGATCATCCTCTCCAGGATGTGCTCGGGTCTGCCAAAGAACATTTTTAGCGTGCTCATTACTTCCGGAACTAGGCTAGGAAGTAGAAGCTTATCCTACACCATTTCTCGTGCCCTGCCTTTCAAGCACTTTTTTAGACGGAGCATGTTTTCAACATTGGAGAACCCTGCTGCGGAAGTACTGTGCTCGAATGTACTGATAAACATTGGCCACTCCTCAGGATCCCCGCTAAACGAAGGAAGCTCCTTGGGTATAGCTTGTCTTGCGGCGATTTGGGAACTGGACGGTGATGCGGGTGTCGCCTGAAACAGCCCGTCTGTCGATACGTTTAGCGTATTCATTTGCAGTAAAATTGTATACTTCTCCTCGATAAATCTCTGCTCGGATGCTCTTTTTTCTTCCAGCATATCGAGCATTAGCTTGTTTTTGTTCGCGGTAGAATTATCATCGGGAATAATGTGTCCGTCGCTAGTTTTGTCCATATCGATGAGGTCGTCCACTAGCTGCTCGACCTTATTTTGGCTTGGTAAAATGTTGGAGTTGACGAACTGATTTGGAGGCGGTGATCGTAATATCCTTCCAGGTGGGTTTTTGGAGCTACCTCCAGCAAGGCACGGATCGCAATTCCAATCGTTGTTCTCGACGTCGTCGCCGACGCCTGCGCAGTGAAAGTGGTACCAACTTTCACAACTGTCGCATTGGACCCAAATTTCTTCAGTTCCTGTCGCTTTTTTCTTGCATATTCTACACACTTCTTTGCTCATCTCTGTTCACTTTTAAGGCTATGTAAGCTTGGCGTGTGGCAGAATTATAGTTGTGTGCGTATATTCTGGGGTTTTGTTGGTTCCGTTTACATATTACGTCTTTCTCACCTAACGTTCAAGAAAGGGATGCGATCGCTATTTCACAAAATTATGGCTAATTGAAAATACGTCGCTTCGTAATTGTACAGTTAGAACGACAACCACGCGTGCACCAAGTTTTTAAGAATGTTGAGAGCGAAACTGAATTGGTTTTACAGCAGCCCACGCGCCAAATTGAAGGCACAGACGGATAGCGGTAAACTACGTTTTGAAATAAACTTTATTTAAATGTTAGCTTCCGAATCAATGTGTATTATATTTGGCGTTGCGAAGCACGCTTAAAAACATTGTCTTTTTCCTTTTCTTCTTTCGCTTCAGGCAGTTCTAGGGATGGTTCTTAAACTGATAAATGAGGTCGATATTCTTATATCGGTATATCGAGAATTATCGAGTGCTTATACATAACATAAGAAATTAAAAATTGAATTAAAATTATGGCGGCAACAGAAAACAATTGGTGAAGATAGACATCATACAAAGTGTTTGAAAGACCCCCAGAGTAGACATCTGCTCTACTTTGACGATCGGGTGCAAATCGAATAAAGAAAACTAAAACTAACTGTGTCTACTCCTGTTTCCACAATTTAGGTGTCCTAATTGCCCGTACTCCACTTTTCAGGAAATTTTGCGGATTGGCCATCTTTTTATGACAGTACCGGACGGTCGAGAACAGGATATAAACCATATGGCATTAACAGAAACCAACTATTCAGTGGCATGGAACCTTGTGGTAAAACGATACAACAACCCTCGACTGCAGTTAGTGTACAATATAAATGCACGGAATCGAGCCACTGTCCAAGGAGATCGCGGTGGACCTTACGAATTGGTTAAACTTGACAAATGTATGTATCCGTGAATTCTCTTGCCTTCACATTGCCATTGATTCCTGTGATCTATGGTTGGTACATCACTTACGTACAAAGCTGCCTATAAGCACAGCACAGGCCTGGGAGCATTCCCTGGGCCATGTGTTTCTTCACAATCTATTGGTCAGCATCGACTTAATTGAGAGTAGGAAGCCAGTCGCTCCAGTTAGATCTTCACCTACACAATCGACCAACCATCGCCAGACCATCAGGAAATTCCACTGCTAGGGGACAAAGCTTCCACAACACTCTTGAGTCTGGATCCATCAGGAGCTCGCTCTGCGAACAGACTCACGTTCGAAGGAATGCGTCAATTGCCTTAGTTCTTCCCATTCTCTTAGTCAATGCAGCGGCAACCGAAACTGCTCGTAATGTGGACAACGGCACCACACTTTGTTATATTTTCCGAATGCTCAACAAAGTTCCTCATTGACTCCTGGAGTACCACGACAGCATGCTTCAGGCTCTGTTCGGAGCGCAGACGCAGCAGAAAAAGCAACATCCACGCAACTCTTAAGCGCAGTTGCCTCCCATCTGAAGTCAACCAGCCTTCTTGCTACTGCACTGGTTCGAATCGTAAATAACTTTACCGGCACCCCCATCACGGAAAACATCGTTCAAGCGCTCAGACTCAAACGGCATCCTGTGCGATTTGAGATCACGGGAATTGCTAATACGTCCCAGCATCAGTGCAGGCACAGCCCCGACTTCACCATAGTCTCATGCTCAGGATCTCAATTTAATGCCTACGTGTCATCAGCCTTCATCCTTATTCATGCTAGATACAAAATTGTAACTGAAATGTATTGGTCTCGTCTCTCTCATAACGCTTAAGTCTGTCTACCGCCGGTAGGTGGCGCTTTTTAATCTCGCTTTGCTGCTTGCATATCTCACTTTCCCTTTGGTCCCTGACTTAGCTGAGTAACGGGTATCTGATAGTCGAGGTACTCGACTATAGCGTTCTTCCTTTTTTTTTACTACAGTTACGTTTGGCACTGGCTCAGCACCCTTCAAGGAGATTCGAGTCATACATCAGATTGCGTCCGACGAGAGCGAACGCTATCTTCTGGCCGACCAGGTCCTTAAAAGCGAAATCTATGTGGACGATGTTCAAACAGGACATGAGACCATCGACGGAGCTCTAAAAACTCGAAATGATTTCATCGCAGCTCTGTAATCCAGATATCTTAGAAAGCAACCCAACTACAGATCTTTCTAGTAGTAGCATTTTTGAGATAGACAATAAGGACTCCATTAAAACTTTCGCGTTGTGTTGGCATCCAAACAAAGATGGTTTTGGCCTTAATTTTAAGTTTTGTCTCAATCCTATATTCACCAAACGTTCTATACTATCCACAGTAGCATGCTTATTCGATCCGTTGGGATACCTGGCACCAGTGATCTTTGCTGGAAAAATCCTGTTGAAGGATTGTGAGGAGTTGAACAACTCCCCACAAATCTCAGCAACAGCAGCAACAGATGGGCGGCCGCTCACCAGATACACGGCGAGGAGCGGTTGGAGAGGAAGAGACTTTGGAGACCATGAATGGAGAATGAGAGAGTGGAGACTTGGCGGGCAGAGAAAGAGAGCCGTGTGTAAAAGGGGATAAAGGAACTCCACCAGACTTTGGACTCTGCCGTGAACTTTGGACCGGGAGAAGAAGTGCCACATCTCGGCAGCGGAGCGGCACACAGGCGTGCCACATGCATCACGGGAACCAGCGGGACGGCAGCATTGGGCAGAACCTCGGTTGGAAGCTGTGCGTAAGGGACCAGTGGGTCAAACAGGAGTCACAGACTTTGGATACGGAGTGGAGAGACTCAGCGGGCCATGCGCAAAAGGGAAATAACGGTTCCCGGATACCCTATATAAGTCCGCAGAGCGCTGGCAGCTGGATCAGTCGATCACGAGGAGTCAAACCATCAAGATTAGTCAAGATACCAAAGTGAGCAGTCAGTCAACCAAGTAAACTGCAAGGGAGCCACAACAAGGCGAGTCGTCGGAAACAGCGCCGTGGGAAGCCTTGTTCACCCTAGTCTGAGAACGGTGACGCTTCCCTAAGCCCGCAAGGCCGAACTCTCTGCGAGTCCAAGACGCGACAAGCGACCCCGAGGAAGCGCGTCGGAATGCGAGCAGCGGCCGCCACTACGAGCATCCCGAGGCGCAGGAGCCAGCGGTCGTCAAGTCAACGCGTCGACAAGCCCGGACGAGGAACATAAGCAGCCTGTAGAACCAGAGCGAGGAGATACCGAGGACAGCCCAGCCACACACCCGCTGTATTAACAACACGAGAATAAAACCCACTGTTACCATTCGAATCATGTGTTTTCTCACTGATCTACGGGGCAGTCACGTCATATAAATTTGGTGGGACGAACACACAATCTTCTGATTTAGCCGCACGAATCTCGTAGCGAGCAGATCAACAAAATCAGTTCGTTTCAGCATGTTTGGGGTTCTCGTATAGAGCGCAAGGATGAGCCCCCCGCATCATTAGATTGGGACGACCCCGTGCCATATCAACTCGCCGAGCGGTGGCAAGAGATACACATCCCTCGTTGGTTAGGCTTTGATCTAAAGCATGTCTCGACTTTGCAACTACACATGTTTTGTGACGGATCATCCATGGCATATGCAGCATGCGCTTATCAACGAGCTAGTTGTACGGATGTTTCCGTGCAGGTTAATTTATTAGCCGCCGGCAATCGAGTCACACCTGTTAAGCCGATTACAATTCCGGAGCTGTGCTGTTTACACAATTAGCCGAGTGGATTATTATTCAACTTCAAGCATCACATCACACCATATCCGAACACTACACTGCAATGATAGTGCTGTATTGGATCAGCGGAGACGCAAAACGTTGGAAGAGATTTGTGTCGAATAGAATTGGAGCAATTCCTCGCCCTCACAGTGGAAACTTGTGCTTACGCAAGAAAACCCGGCAGATTGTGCTACACGCGGTCTCACCCCATCCAAGCTGAAGCATCAGACGCTTTGGTGGAACGGACCACATTGGCTGCATCACTCAGACGTTTCACCGTTTCTGGACTATCAGGGGCTCATCAGAGTAAAAGACAGACTTAAGAATGCTTGGCAGCTCTCCGTGTCTCAACGCACACCAATAATTCTTCCAAGGGCACAGCACCTGACGGTTTTGGTTATATGGAATGCTCATAGCAACACCTTACATGGCGGTGTGCAACTAACTTAATCTACAATTCATCGAGCTTTCTGGATCGTCAAAGGTTAACAGGCAGTAAAATGGATTCTGCGAAAGTGCGTAACGTGTTTCAAGCACCGCCCGTAACCATCAAGCCAACAGATTTACCAGCGCACCGTGTCAATCCGCCCAAACGGGCGTTCGAAGCGAGTGGAGTTAATTACACTGGTGCGATTGAGATTAAGTCATCCAGATTCAGAGGACACACTTTCTATAAAGCAAACATTGCATCATTTGCTTAGCGAGCAAAGCGATTCATTTGGAAGCGGTCACGGGAATGTCGGCACATCATATTCTGTGGGCCCTGCAGCGCTTTATCGGCCGTAGGGGCTTTTGTCAACATCTATGCAGCGACTGTGGAACCAACTTTATCTCATCTGACAACTGATAACTGATAACTGATAACTGTGTCTACTCCTGTTTCCACAATTTAGGTGTCCTAATTGCCCGTACTGCACTTTTCAGGAAATTTTGCGGATTGGCCATCTTTTTATGACAGTACCGGACGGTCGAGAACAGGATATAAACCATATGGCATTAACAGAAACCAACTATTCAGTGGCATGGAACCTTGTGGTAAAATGATACAACAACCCTCGACTGCAGTTAGTGTACAATATAAATGCACGGAATCGAGCCACTGTCCAAGGAGATCGCGGTGGACCTTACGAATTGGTTAAACTTGACAAATGTATGTATCCGTGAATTCTCTTGCCTTCACATTGCCATTGATTCCTGTGACCTACGGTTGGTACATCACTTACGTACAAAGCTGCCTATAAGCACAGCACAGGCCTGGGAGCATTCCATGGGCCATGTGTTTCTTCACAATCTATTGGTCAGCATCGACTTAATTGAGAGTAGGAAGCCAGTCGCTCCAGTTAGATCTTCACCTACACAATCGACCAACCATCGCCAGACCATCAGGAAATTCCACTGCTAGGGGACACAGCTTCCACAACACTCTTGAGTCTGGATCCATCAGAAGTTCGCTCTGCGAACAGACTCACGTTCGAAGGAATGCGTCAATTGCCTTAGTTCCCATTCTCTTAGTCAATGCAGCGGCAACCGAAACTGCTCGTAATGTGGACAACGGCACCACACTTTGTTATATTTTCCGAATGCTCAACAAAGTTCCTCATTGACTCCTGGAGTACCACGACAGCATGCTTCAGGCTCTGTTCGGAGCGCAGACGCAGCAGAAAAGCAACATCCACGCAACTCTTAAGCGCAGTTGCCTCCCATCTGAAGTCAACCAGCCTTCTTGCTACTGCACTGGTTCGAATCGTAAATAACTTTACCGGCACCCCCATCACGGAAAACATCGTTCAAGCGCTCAGACTCAAACGGCATCCTGTGCGATTTGAGATCACGGGAATTGCTAATACGTCCCAGCATCAGTGCAGGCACAGCCCCGACTTCACCATAGTCTCATGTTCAGGATCTCAATTTAATGCCTACGTGTCATCAGCCTTCATCCTTATTCATGCTAGATACAAAATTGTAACTGAAATGTATTGGTCTCGTCTCTCTCATAACGCTTAAGTCTGTCTACCGCCGGTAGGTGGCGCTTTTTAATCTCGCTTTGCTGCTTGCATATCTCACTTTCCCTTTGGTCCCTGACTTAGCTGAGTAACGGGTATCTGATAGTCGAGGTACTCGACTATAGCGTTCTTCCTTTTTTTTTACTACAGTTACGTTTGGCACTGGCTCAGCACCCTTCAAGGAGATTCGAGTCATACATCAGATTGCGTCCGACGAGAGCGAACGCTATCTTCTGGCCGACCAGGTCCTTAAAAGCGAAATCTATGTGGACGATGTTCAAACAGGACATGAGACCATCGACGGAGCTCTAAAAACTCGAAATGATTTCATCGCAGCTCTGTAATCCAGATATCTTAGAAAGCAACCCAACTACAGATCTTTCTAGTAGTAGCATTTTTGAGATAGACAATAAGGACTCCATTAAAACTTTCGCGTTGTGTTGGCATCCAAACAAAGATGGTTTTGGCCTTAATTTTAAGTTTTGTCTCAATCCTATATTCACCAAACGTTCTATACTATCCACAGTAGCATGCTTATTCGATCCGTTGGGATACCTGGCACCAGTGATCTTTGCTGGAAAAATCCTGTTGAAGGATTGTGAGGAGTTGAATAACTCCTCACAAATCTCAGCAACAGCAGCAACAGATGGGCGGCCGCTCACCAGATACACGGCGAGGAGCGGTTGGAGAGGAAGAGACTTTGGAGACCATGAATGGAGAATGAGAGAGTGGAGACTTGGCGGGCAGAGAAAGAGAGCCGTGTGTAAAAGGGGATAAAGGAACTCCACCAGACTTTGGACTCTGCCGTGAACTTTGGACCGGGAGAAGAAGTGCCACATCTCGGCAGCGGAGCGGCACACAGGCGTGCCACATGCATCACGGGAACCAGCGGGACGGCAGCATTGGGCAGAACCTCGGTTGGAAGCTGTGCGTAAGGGACCAGTGGGTCAAACAGGAGTCACAGACTTTGGATACGGAGTGGAGAGACTCAGCGGGCCGTGCGCAAAAGGGAAATAACGGTTCCCGGATACCCTATATAAGTCCGCAGAGCGCTGGCAGCTGGATCAGTCGATCACGAGGAGTCAAACCATCAAGATCAGTCAAGATACCAAAGTGAGCAGTCAGTCAACCAAGTAAACTGCAAGGGAGCCACAACAAGGCGAGTCGTCGGAAACAGCGCCGTGGGAAGCCTTGTTCACCCTAGTCTGAGAACGGTGACGCTTCCCTAAGCCCGCAAGGCCGAACTCTCTGCGAGTCCAAGACGCGACAAGCGACCCCGAGGAAGCGCGTCGGAATGCGAGCAGCGGCCGCCACTACGAGCATCCCGAGGCGCAGGAGCCAGCGGTCGTCAAGTCAACGCGTCGACAAGCCCGGACGAGGAACATAAGCAGCCTGTAGAACCAGAGCGAGGAGATACCGAGGACAGCCCAGCCACACACCCGCTGTATTAACAACACGAGAATAAAACCCACTGTTACCATTCGAATCATGTGTTTTCTCACTGATCTACGGGGCAGTCACGTCATATAAATTTGGTGGGACGAACACACAATCTTCTGATTTAGCCGCACGAATCTCGTAGCGAGCAGATCAACAAAATCAGTTCGTTTCAGCATGTTTGGGGTTCTCGTATAGAGCGCAAGGATGAGCCCCCCGCATCATTAGATTGGGACGACCCCGTGCCATATCAACTCGCCGAGCGGTGGCAAGAGATACACATCCCTCGTTGGTTAGGCTTTGATCTAAGGCATGTCTCGACTTTGCAACTACACATGTTTTGTGACGGATCATCCATGGCGTATGCAGCATGCGCTTATCTCCGAGCTAGTTGTACGGATGTTTCCGTGCAGGTTAATTTATTAGCCGCCCGCAATCGAGTCACACCTGTTAAGCCGATTACAATTCCGGAGCTGTGCTGTTTACACAATTAGCCGAGTGGATTATTATTCAACTTCAAGCATCACATCACACCATATCCGAACACTACACTGCAATGATAGTGCTGTATTGGATCAGCGGAGACGCAAAACGTTGGAAGAGATTTGTGTCGAATAGAATTGGAGCAATTCCTCGCCCTCACAGTGGAAACTTGTGCTTACGCAAGAAAACCCGGCAGATTGTGCTACACGCGGTCTTACCCCATCCAAGCTGAAGCATCAGACGCTTTGGTGGAATGGACCACATTGGCTGCATCACTCAGACGTTTCACCGTTTCTGGACTATCAGGGGCTCATCAGAGTAAAAGACAGACATAAGAATGCTTGGCAGCTCTCCGTGTCTCAACGCACACCAATAATTCTTCCAAGGGCACAGCACCTGACGGTTTTGGTTATATGGAATGCTCATAGCAACACCTTACATGGCAGTGTGCAACTAACTTAATCTACAATTCATCGAGCTTTCTGGATCGTCAAAGGTTAACAGGCAGTAAAATGGATTCTGCGAAAGTGCGTAACGTGTTTCAAGCACCGCCCGTAACCATCAAGCCAACAGATTTTCCAGCGCACCGTGTCAATCCGCCCAAACGGGCGTTCGAAGCGAGTGGAGTTAATTACACTGGTGCGATTGAGATTAAGTCATCCAGATTCAGAGGACACACTTTCTATAAAGCAAACATTGCATAATTTGCTTAGCGAGCAAAGCGATTCATTTGGAAGCGGTCACGGGAATGTCGGCACATCATATTCTGTGGGCCCTGCAGCGCTTTATCGGCCGTAGGGGCTTTTGTCAACATCTATGCAGCGACTGTGGAACCAACTTTATCTCATCTGACAACTGATAACTGATAACTGATAACTGTGTCTACTCCTGTTTCCACAATTTAGGTGTCCTAATTGCCCGTACTGCACTTTTCAGGAAATTTTGCGGATTGGCCATCTTTTTATGACAGTACCGGACGGTCGAGAACAGGATATAAACCATATGGCATTAACAGAAACCAACTATTCAGTGGCATGGAACCTTGTGGTAAAATGATACAACAACCCTCGACTGCAGTTAGTGTACAATATAAATGCACGGAATCGAGCCACTGTCCAAGGAGATCGCGGTGGACCTTACGAATTGGTTAAACTTGACAAATGTATGTATCCGTGAATTCTCTTGCCTTCACATTGCCATTGATTCCTGTGACCTACGGTTGGTACATCACTTACGTACAAAGCTGCCTATAAGCACAGCACAGGCCTGGGAGCATTCCATGGGCCATGTGTTTCTTCACAATCTATTGGTCAGCATCGACTTAATTGAGAGTAGGAAGCCAGTCGCTCCAGTTAGATCTTCACCTACACAATCGACCAACCATCGCCAGACCATCAGGAAATTCCACTGCTAGGGGACACAGCTTCCACAACACTCTTGAGTCTGGATCCATCAGAAGTTCGCTCTGCGAACAGACTCACGTTCGAAGGAATGCGTCAATTGCCTTAGTTCCCATTCTCTTAGTCAATGCAGCGGCAATCGAAACTGCTCGTAATGTGGACAACGGCACCACACTTTGTTATATTTTCCGAATGCTCAACAAAGTTCCTCATTGACTTCTGGAGTACCACGACAGCATGCTTCAGGCTCTGTTCGGAGCGCAGACGCAGCAGAAAAGCAACATCCACGCAACTCTTAAGCGCAGTTGCCTCCCATCTGAAGTCAACCAGCCTTCTTGCTACTGCACTGGTTCGAATCGTAAATAACTTTACCGGCACCCCCATCACGGAAAACATCGTTCAAGCGCTCAGACTCAAACGGCATCCTGTGCGATTTGAGATCACGGGAATTGCTAATACGTCCCAGCATCAGTGCAGGCACAGCCCCGACTTCACCATAGTCTCATGTTCAGGATCTCAATTTAATGCCTACGTGTCATCAGCCTTCATCCTTATTCATGCTAGATACAAAATTGTAACTGAAATGTATTGGTCTCGTCTCTCTCATAACGCTTAAGTCTGTCTACCGCCGGTAGGTGGCGCTTTTTAATCTCGCTTTGCTGCTTGCATATCTCCATTTTCCTTTGGTCCCTGACTTAGCTGAGTAACGGGTATCTGATAGTCGAGGTACTCGACTATAGCGTTCTTCCTTTTTTTTTTACTACAGTTACGTTTGGCACTGGCTCAGCACCCTTCAAGGAGATTCGAGTCATACATCAGATTGCGTCCGACGAGAGCGAACGCTATCATCTGGCCGACCAGGTCCTTAAAAGCGAAATCTATGTGGACGATGTTCAAACAGGACATGAGACCATCGACGGAGCTCTAAAAACTCGAAATGATTTCATCGCAGCTCTGTAATCCAGATATCTTAGAAAGCAACCCAACTACAGATCTTTCTAGTAGTAGCATTTTTGAGATAGACAATAAGGACTCCATTAAAACTTTCGCGTTGTGTTGGCATCCAAACAAAGATGGTTTTGGCCTTAATTTTAAGTTTTGTCTCAATCCTATATTCACCAAACGTTCTATACTATCCACAGTAGCATGCTTATTCGATCCGTTGGGATACCTGGCACCAGTGATCTTTGCTGGAAAAATCCTGTTGAAGGATTGTGAGGAGTTGAATAACTCCCCACAAATCTCAGCAACAGCAGCAACAGATGGGCGGCCGCTCACCAGATACACGGCGAGGAGCGGTTGGAGAGGAAGAGACTTTGGAGACCATGAATGGAGAATGAGAGAGTGGAGACTTGGCGGGCAGAGAAAGAGAGCCGTGTGTAAAAGGGGATAAAGGAACTCCACCAGACTTTGGACTCTGCCGTGAACTTTGGACCGGGAGAAGAAGTGCCACATCTCGGCAGCGGAGCGGCACACAGGCGTGCCACATGCATCACGGGAACCAGCGGGACGGCAGCATTGGGCAGAACCTCGGTTGGAAGCTGTGCGTAAGGGACCAGTGGGTCAAACAGGAGTCACAGACTTTGGATACGGAGTGGAGAGACTCAGCGGGCCGTGCGCAAAAGGGAAATAACGGTTCCCGGATACCCTATATAAGTCCGCAGAGCGCTGGCAGCTGGATCAGTCGATCACGAGGAGTCAAACCATCAAGATCAGTCAAGATACCAAAGTGAGCAGTCAGTCAACCAAGTAAACTGCAAGGGAGCCACAACAAGGCGAGTCGTCGGAAACAGCGCCGTGGGAAGCCTTGTTCACCCTAGTCTGAGAACGGTGACGCTTCCCTAAGCCCGCAAGGCCGAACTCTCTGCGAGTCCAAGACGCGACAAGCGACCCCGAGGAAGCGCGTCCAAATGCGAGCAGCGGCCGCCACTACGAGCATCCCGAGGCGCAGGAGCCAGCGGTCGTCAAGTCAACGCGTCGACAAGCCCGGACGAGGAACATAAGCAGCCTGAAGAACCAGAGCGAGGAGATACCGAGGACAGCCCAGCCACACACCCGCTGTATTAACAACACGAGAATAAAACCCACTGTTACCATTCGAATCATGTGTTTTCTCACTGATTGTGGGACGAACACACAATCTTCTGATCTAGCCGCACGAATCTCGTAGCGAGCAGATCGACAAAATCAGTTCGTTTCAGCATGTTTGGGGTTCTCGTATAGAGCGCAAGGATGAGCCCCCGCATCATTAGATTGGGACGACCCCGTGCCATATCAACTCGCCGAGCGGTGGCAAGAGATACACATCCCTCGTTGGTTAGGCTTTGATCTAAGGCATGTCTCGACTTTGCAACTACACATGTTTTGTGACGGATCATCCATGGCGTATGCAGCATGCGCTTATCTCCGAGCTAGTTGTACGGATGTTTCCGTGCAGGTTAATTTATTAGCCGCCCGCAATCGAGACACACCTGTTAAGCCGATTACAATTCCGGAGCTGTGCTGTTTACACAATTAGCCGAGTGGATTATTATTCAACTTCAAGCATCACATCACACCATATCCGAACACTACACTGCAATGATAGTGCTGTATTGGATCAGCGGAGACGCAAAACGTTGGAAGAGATTTGTGTCGAATAGAATTGGAGCAATTCCTCGCCCTCACAGTGGAAACTTGTGCTTACGCAAGAAAACCCGGCAGATTGTGCTACACGCGGTCTCACCCCATCCAAGCTGAAGCATCAGACGCTTTGGTGGAACGGACCACATTGGCTGCATCACTCAGACGTTTCACCGTTTCTGGACTATCAGGGGCTCATCAGAGTAAAAGACAGACTTAAGAATGCTTGGCAGCTCTCCATGTCTCAACGCACACCAATAATTCTTCCAAGGGCACAGCACCTGACGGTTTTGGTTATATGGAATGCTCATAGCAACACCTTACATGGCGGTGTGCAACTTACTTAATCTACAATTCATCGAGCTTTCTGGATCGTCAAAGGTTAACAGGCAGTAAAATGGATTCTGCGAAAGTGCGTAACGTGTTTCAAGCACCGCCCGTAACCATCAAGCCAACAGATTTACCAGCGCACCGTGTCAATTCGCCCAAACGGGAGTTCGAAGCGAGTGGAGTTTATTACACTGGTGCGATTGAGATTAAGTCATCCAGATTCAGAGGACACACTTTCTATAAAGCAAACATTGCATCATTTGCTTAGCGAGCAAAGCGATTCATTTGGATTCATTTTCTGTGGGCCCTGCAGCGCTTTATCGGCCGTAGGGGCTTTTGTCAATATCTATGCAGCGACTGTGGAACCAACTTTATCTCATCTGACAAGTGTCTAAAGCTGTGGATTAATGAATTCTATTAAGGAATTGAAGAGACATTAGTTCCTGAACTTTCTCGTCGAAACATTCTGTGGCATTTCAATCCTTCAATTCAACGTTAAAGCTGTTAAATCCCATCTTCATCGATCGTTTAATGTTATTCGAATGACGTACGAGCAGCTGTCTACTATTTCTGTCCAGATAGAAGCGTGCTTGAACTCTCGGTCATTATGTCCTTTAACGTCTGACTTAGGTGATTTGCAATTATTCGATGATGTCGCTCCCTGAGGCTAGCCTTAAGGATTCTTTACTAAACACAGAGTTCCTGAATGGTCAAAGGATGTTTCGCCTCTTTTGGAGAAAATGGAGTGCAGATTGGCTATCACTGACAGTCTTCAGCGTAACGACATGATCATTATCAAGGATGATCGAACTGGTCCTTCTGACTGGAAATTCGGGGCTCCTTCAAGTAGCTACAATTAAAACCTCAACGGGAATTTGCAAGAGGTCTGAGTCAAAGTATTTGCCGTTTACCCGTGCCAAGATTCACTGAAGAGTCTAGCCCGAGTACAAAAACCATGCACCTTTGAATATACCCGCACTCACTCCATAACATACTTCAGCCTTTTCAGAGTTCATGGGTTCAGTATTGGGAACGGCATGAACGGGTGTTCCTGGCGATTCGGAGAAGCTGGACAGCTGTTTCTGGCGACTCTGATAAGCAGTGGACAACAGCAGTTTTAACAGCGAATGTTAGAATTCTGCTGCTAACGTAAGCAGCTCAACAAGACGAAGAAGACATAAAAGGAGAAGCTGGTCGCGTTTTTAAAACCAAGATTTTTCTTTTCCTTAATTTGTAAAACTCGAAGTAGCATTAAGTCAAAGATTAAAAGTATACAACTGAATACAACTGGTGAAGTTAGACATCTTTGTGGGTTTGTTTTTACAAAGTGCATAAAAGACACCCAGTGTAGACTTATGCTAAACTTTGACGATCGGGTGCGAATCGTCACAACAACACTGTAGGTCAATGCAAGAATTTCAGACCGGTTGACTATTAATGCTTGTTTTTATTGCATGTTAATTTAGAGTAAAAAATTAAATTGGGCATCAGTCTATGGCCAAACAGATAGCCCAAACCACCGTCGAGCCCGTAGCAGGAAAGTAATTACGTGCGGGGCAAAGCTGAAAGTAAACATCTACGTAGTATGAAAACGCAAACTCTGGCATAATGGAATAATATATTAATGGCCTCCGCCCCTCAATAGCCCTTGCGGGATCTGGCACAATTAGCATAACCCAAAAAATTAACTTATTTTAATGGGCTTTGAAGTCATACAAATGTCACGACTATGCCCATAAAGAGCATACTTGATTGATGACAGTGGCGGAAATATTATTGATTTGGTCTTGAACCTCATTGTTGATGTTTATCTGCCTATTGTTTGCATTAATTCATTAAGTTTAATTTTTTCGAAATAATCTGCGTCCGGCGTTCCTGCCACTACCTTTAGCGCTGTTCCTAAGAAGTCTAAGCTTCTAGCTACTCTATGGTGGATGCTCAACGACTCGAGCAGGTCACGCAGGTGAGCGACATCGACGCTCAAAAGTTTCTGCATGTGTGACAGGGAAAACATGCTGGTCATGCCATTAGTTTCTTCCACCACGCGCCTATACTCTGAGAGATTTGAAACAGAGTAGCCCACCACCAAACATAAAAACTAAAGCATGATTAAGCGTAATGATAACAAAAACTTATGCCAAGTGGCTAGGGGTGAAAAATAGTGAAAATAATAAAAAATTTACCAGACGAATGACAACATGGTTGTGTTTCGCCTACCTAAGGTTGTCCTTATGGACTACCCTCCCCATGTCCTCCCCATGGTCCCCATGTCCGCTTCCACAGTTTTCTCCTCACATAATGGTGAAAGCTTGTTGCCTAGCCTCCTGTTGGATTTGACTAGGACTTTGTCGCCAACCTTAAACACCCTATCTTGTCGGGAAGAATTTTCCCTGGCTATAAGCTTGTCTTGGGCCTGCCTAATCCTATCCTGATTTTCGTACTGTGGGTCACTCGTTTGTGCCATAACCACATCGGCTGGCCTCTTGTCGATGACCAGTGCCCAAACTATGGCTAATAGCTCCCTTTCGTTGGTAGCATAATTAACCTCCCTGTCCTTTAAAGTCCTCGAGATCATAGTAATAGGTCGTCCCTCTTGGGATAACACTGCGCCAATGCCATATGCTGAGGCATCCATCGTTAGATCGAACGCCTTTTTATAATTGGGGTACATGAGGATGACATCCACGGAAGCCAGAATGTTACGCAATTTTTGAAAAGCCAGCCGTTGCTGCTCAATAAACTGCACCTGGATATTTTTGGATCTGTGCCTGCTGACAGATCCATTTTCCCCTTTTAGAATGTCAGAAACGGGTCTAGCTATCGATGCAAAATCTTTAATAAAGCATCGATAATAGCTAGACAGGCCTAAGAATGACCTGACCTCGAATACGTTTTTAGGTTCGGGGAATTCCTGAATGGCCCTTATTTTATCTGGGTCAGTAGTGGCACCGTTGTTGGTGACAATAAATCCCAAAAAGCTAACGCTTTTTTTGAAAAAACGTGATTTCTGCGCTGACACCTTCATGTTAGCATCGTGTAGGCTCTTAAGAACCCAGTCTACGTGCCGGATGTGGGCGTTTTCGTCTTCAGAAAGAACGATAACATCATCAACGTAAACATAGCAGAATTTGCCGATTTGTTCCCGTAGAATATCATCAATGGTTCTCTGGAAGATGGTGGCAGCATTCTTCAACCCAAATGGCAGCCGGCGAAACTCATATTTCCCCCCATTTACGGAAAAGGACGTTTTTTCGCGGTCGCGCTCTGCCAGTGTAATCTGGTGGTAGCCAGACTTCAAATCTAGGGTTGTAAAGTACCTGGCCTTGCCTAAGTTTCCAGGTATCATAGAGATATTTGGCATAGGGTAGCGATCGGGTATCGTCCTTTCGTTCAATTTGCAAAGGTCTAACACCAGCCGCATTTTTCGGTTGCCCGATTCGTCAACGCCCTTTTTATCTACCACCCATATTGGGTTATTATAGGGGGATTTCGACTTTTGAATTATGCCATCTTTCAGCAAGTCATGAATTTCGCTGTTGCCGAAATCTGCCGCTCCCATTGGGTATGGGTAAAGTTTGACATAAATGGGTTCCTCACTGATAGTTCTGATGGTGGCAACCACCGACGTGTTGTTAGGAAGGGCTTCGTTGGGGTTTGCGAAGGCTTTCTTCCTGTCGCAGAGCATTTTTACAAAAGCATTTCTAGCTAGAGGCGGTGCATCGGGGCCATCTACGTTAGTAAAATTTACATCGGTGCATGATTGAAATTCGACATTTTCTACTTCGTTGCCCCACTTGAGGTGGCCGGAGGCTAGACAAAGCGATACCCCTGCCTGTTTTAACAGGTCAAGACCAACAATAGCATCAAAGGAGGACAAATCAGGTAAGATGAAGAACGTGGCCTTCAAGTTAAAAATTAATACAAAGCATTTCTTTGTAATAGAGGTGGCGCCATGATGTCAATTCTTCCGGGCGGACGCCTTTCAATCCCTCATATGGTCGGATAAAATTTTTTGAGGCGCCCGTGTCTATAAGAAGCTTCATGTCAATCTCGGCAACTCTTCGTCTGATGACGGGTAGCAGGGATTTTCCCCTAAAAAATTAATGACATCCGAGTCGTACTCGCAAATGGCGTCGTCGTTAATTTCTTGCGCCGCGCTACAAGCTGCGGTGGTGTATGTTTTTTCTGCATCGCCTGCGCTTTGCGCGACATGGTGAACCCTCTGTTTTTTATGTGGTTCCGATCGATCGGACGCGGCCGGCTTCCTATTTTGGTATGCCAGGCCTGAGATGGTTTAAGCATCCTAGACAGTGACGGGTCAACATCCATGGGTTCGGGAGAATTCCTTTGAAGGTTATCACTGCGTGGAGCAGAGTGCAAGTGCTGATGGCATGTCCTTGAAAAATAGTGAAAATAATAAAAAATTTACCAGACGAATGACAACATGGTTGTGTTTCGCCTACCTAAGGTTGTCCTTATGGACTACCCTCCCCATGTCCTCCCCATGGTCCCCATGTCCGCTTCCACAGTTTTCTCCTCACATAATGGTGAAAGCTTGTTGCCTAGCCTCCTGTTGGATTTGACTAGGACTTTGTCGCCAACCTTAAACACCCTATCTTGTCGGGAAGAATTTTCCCTGGCTATAAGCTTGTCTTGGGCCTGCCTAATCCTATCCTGATTTTCGTACTGTGGGTCACTCGTTTGTGCCATAACCACATCGGCTGGCCTCTTGTCGATGACCAGTGCCCAAACTATGGCTAATAGCTCCCTTTCGTTGGTAGCATAATTAACCTCCCTGTCCTTTAAAGTCCTCGAGATCATAGTAATAGGTCGTCCCTCTTGGGATAACACTGCGCCAATGCCATATGCTGAGGCATCCATCGTTAGATCGAACGCCTTTTTATAATTGGGGTACATGAGGATGACATCCACGGAAGCCAGAATGTTACGCAATTTTTGAAAAGCCAGCCGTTGCTGCTCAATAAACTGCACCTGGATATTTTTGGATCTGTGCCTGCTGACAGATCCATTTTCCCCTTTTAGAATGTCAGAAACGGGTCTAGCTATCGATGCAAAATCTTTAATAAAGCATCGATAATAGCTAGACAGGCCTAAGAATGACCTGACCTCGAATACGTTTTTAGGTTCGGGGAATTCCTGAATGGCCCTTATTTTATCTGGGTCAGTAGTGGCACCGTTGTTGGTGACAATAAATCCCAAAAAGCTAACGCTTTTTTTGAAAAAACGTGATTTCTGCGCTGACACCTTCATGTTAGCATCGTGTAGGCTCTTAAGAACCCAGTCTACGTGCCGGATGTGGGCGTTTTCGTCTTCAGAAAGAACGATAACATCATCAACGTAAACATAGCAGAATTTGCCGATTTGTTCCCGTAGAATATCATCAATGGTTCTCTGGAAGATGGTGGCAGCATTCTTCAACCCAAATGGCAGCCGGCGAAACTCATATTTCTCCCCATTTACGGAAAAGGACGTTTTTTCGCGGTCGCGCTCTGCCAGTGTAATCTGGTGGTAGCCAGACTTCAAATCTAGGGTTGTAAAGTACCTGGCCTTGCCTAAGTTTCCAGGTATCATAGAGATATTTGGCATAGGGTAGCGATCGGGTATCGTCCTTTCGTTCAATTTGCAAAGGTCTAACACCAGCCGCATTTTTCGGTTGCCCGATTCGTCAACGCCCTTTTTATCTACCACCCATATTGGGTTATTATAGGGGGATTTCGACTTTTGAATTATGCCATCTTTCAGCAAGTCATGAATTTCGCTGTTGCCGAAATCTGCCGCTCCCATTGGGTATGGGTAAAGTTTGGCATAAATGGGTTCCTCACTGATAGTTCTGATGGTGGCAACCACCGACGTGTTGTTAGGAAGGGCTTCGTTGGGGTTTGCGAAGGCTTTCTTCCTGTCGCAGAGCATTTTTACAAAAGCATTCCTAGCTAGAGGCGGTGCATCGGGGCCATCTACGTTAGTAAAATTTACATCGGTGCATGATTGAAATTCGACATTTTCTACTTCGTTGCCCCACTTGAGGTGGCCGGAGGCTAGACAAAGCGATACCCCTGCCTGTTTTAACAGGTCAAGACCAACAATAGCATCAAAGGAGGACAAATCAGGTAAGATGAAGAACGTGGCCTTCAAGTTAAAAATTAATACAAAGCATTTCTTTGTAATAGAGGTGGCGCCATGATGTCAATTCTTCCGGGCGGACGCCTTTCAATCCCTCATATGGTCGGATAAAATTTTTTGAGGCGCCCGTGTCTATAAGAAGCTTCATGTCAATCTCGGCAACTCTTCGTCTGATGACGGGTAGCAGGGATTTTCCCCTAAAAAATTAATGACATCCGAGTCGTACTCGCAAATGGCGTCGTCGTTAATTTCTTGCGCCGCGCTACAAGCTGCGGTGGTGTATGTTTTTTCTGCATCGCCTGCGCTTTGCGCGACATGGTGAACCCTCTGTTTTTTATGTGGTTCCGATCGATCGGACGCGGCCGGCTTCCTATTTTGGTATGCCAGGCCTGAGATGGTTTAAGCATCCTAGACAGTGACGGGTCAACATCCATGGGTTCGGGAGAATTCCTTTGAAGGTTATCACTGCGTGGAGCAGAGTGTACTTGAGCTTTGTGCTGTTTATTGAATTACGGATTTTTACTAGTACCTGTTTGCGGATTAGCATGAGGATTGGCCTGTTGGCGCTCTTGCGCCTTCGGAAATAGTTTTTTGTCCCGATCCTCCTGGCTTCTTGCTAAATATGATGCAAAGGTGTACCTTTCATGGTTGGATTCCACTTCTTGAGCCAATGCAAGTGCTGATGGCATGTCCTTCGGCTTTGTCGAGATGAGGACGTCGGTGAGACTGCGTTTTAGTCCAGAGATAAATACGCGGAGGGCATCCTCCCGGAATTTTTCGCATAAAACTTGTGCCGCCGAGGCTTCATATGACATAGTTGCCTTATTAGTGAGGAGGGTAAGCTTCCTTTCCACCTCGTCGTAATACTGTAGAAGCGAGAGATTTCCCTGTCTGAGGGTACCCATCTCCTGCTCTATGACGTGCATTGTTCGCTTGTCATTGTATGTGAAATCGAGTCGATTTATAATCGCATCGAAGTTTAACACGGTGCCAAATGAAGATAGTACGGCATCGGCAGGGCCTCTAATCTTATTCCTAATAATAATAACCTCCTGATAATGGCTTGAACTACTCTCGAAGTTCTTAAATATGTAATACGCGCCTACTGCCGCTTGCCGCCAGGAGACGTATGTCTCCTGGGTCCCCGCAAATTCGGGCAGGCACTTGACAGCGTCTAGCGGCTCATTACAATCTATGTCCCTGTTTATATCTATAGGTGCATAAACTTTAATCTGAGGGGCTACTGCTTGGGCGGGCGCGATTTGTATCGCCGCCACTTGACTGGCCAGTTCCTGAATAGTCTGACGTAATTGTTTCTTCCCTACGCTGGCCGTCTGCGGCCGCTTCCTGTAGAGCATGATTAACGGCAGCCTGTACGACCGCCATTATTTGGTCTGGGTGAAATGCCATATTTATGGCTGCGGATGTGCTAGCGCTTGCAGTTTTCGGTGTAGAAGCTCTGGTCGGCCCTTCGGTCTCGGACTCAGAGTCGCTGTCGAACTGTTTGTTACTCCTATATTGCTGGAACGGGTCGTTCATGTGGAGCTGTGCAAGCTAAATCGCAATAGCGAACTAATGTATGTTCAACCAGCCTTGCCCATGGATATGGCGAGGGGGCTGCGGGGGCTGAGTCGCCGCTTGGTAACGAAGGAACAAAAAATTGCCACAGTCGAGGGACCGTGGTGGCTAAGTTGCCGCTCTGATAGACAAAAAAGCGAAGCTAACAAAATTGGAATACAAACGTCGGGGTGTCGAGTTCGATTGTTGTAGTGGAGTGGGGAGCGATAAAAATACAAACCCAAGATTGTTGCGAAGCTAACACAAAGAATTTCGGTGCAAGCAAAAAAACAACTACATATAAAGGGTGAATTAAACGCAAATAATTTAAATGAGACAGTGACAGTCGCCAAAAAAATAATTCAATAAATGCAAAATTAATTTATTTTCCAGCAACGCCTTTGCGCCTAGTCTGGGATATTTGATAAGTCTGGTTGATAAAAAATTTAAATAATGCAAACAACATACAACGATAAACATTTACAATATCACATGTGATAATACCAATTAAATTGTCAAACAATTAACGAGTATGTTAATTAACAAAAATATTCACACGCAACTTTAATACGGAGCTGCAGAAAATATTCTGGCAGAGTATGTATTTAAACATTTAACAAATGCAGATGCCGGGAAAATATATGTATGAGGGGCTCACTTACATAGTTTCCCAATTTTATATCAATGGGTAATTTACGGTGGGGCGCCAATTAGGTTTAGTATGGGGGTAGCTGCAGAAGAGTCCCTCGCTGCAGTCCTCAATTAGTAGCCGGTTGAATTATGTTTAGTATGGGGGTAGCTGCAGAAGAGTCCCTCGCTGCAGTCCTCAATGAGTAGCCGGTTGGCCGATGGTCAAAATTGATGTGATCTCTGGAAATGATAATTGTCCAGCTTCCTTCGCAGCAGCTCTCGATTAGCTGCCGGTAGTTGGTTGATTAGCTTCTCATCTACTGAAGAGTTATGATGATTACGCTGGAAGGGTAACTGCCCTCCGTTCGCTGCTGGCCTAGAGACTCAGTCAGTGTTTAAGTAATAAGAAGTTATACGGCGGTTGCCGGAGTTATTTCAGAATGAACTTGTGTTCTTTATTCTTTGAATGTTGAAAATGAACTGAATCTTAAAGCTAACATAATTGAGCTTCATAGCGGCCACTCCAATGGGCAGTGCTTGCCGGCTATGCACGAGCTTCCGGCCAGACGCTTTGTCAGCAGTTTGGCCGGAGCGGACTTTTGGGCAATCGGTTAATGCCGTTGCCCGGCTGAGTTAGTTAACTTGCATAGGGCTGGGCAGAAGCAGAGAAGGTGTTCTACCGTTTCTTCTTCTTCATCATCACCACAGCCTCTACAGAAGTCATTTTTGTAAGGCTTTTAGCCTGCCGGCATGTGCGCCAACGAGCCAGTGGCCTTGGTTCTCTTTGTGTTACTTAAGCCCCATTTGAGGCGCTTATCTACTACTAACCCCAAATATCTGGCGTGATCGCTAAAAAAAAAGATATTACAATTGTTTATAATGGGTGGGTTGAGTTGTGGAATTTTGTATCTATTTGTAAATAGAACAAGTTCCGTTTTCGAGGGATTTACCCCAAGTCCGTTCTCTATTGTTCATTCCGATAGTATTTTTAGTTTAGCAGTCATAAGATCGCAAAGTGTTGGTAGATATTTCCATTAAAGATGATAGCGACATTGTCTGCGTATACCACTACCTTACAGCCTCCTCCCTCTAGAATCCGCAGAAGTTTATTTACTGCGATATTCAACAGGAGGGGTGATAGTACACCTCTTTGCGGGGTACCCCTGTTCACTAGTCTAGTCTGGGTTGAGGTCTCTAGTGTGGCTGTGGCCATTCTGCTTATCAGCAATTTATGGATCAACACCACCATAGGCTGCTCAACCCCTAGTTCTGTGAGATATTTTGTTATAGCAATGGGAAGCACTGTAATTCTTTTTGTCGCCATCGCAATGTATTTATTATCCTCACACTTATAGTAATCACTCGCTCGTTTTATTTTAGACCAACAGGTCTTTCTTTATTAAGTTGCCAATTCCGAATGTTTCGCTTAAGCTTAAGTCTGGTTGATGGGCATTCGGCAGCAGCGGGGGAAAATGCTGACAATGTAACTGCGCATATATTCACCACGCTGGCAACCAATTAAATCAAAACACAGCCCCTTAAGGCGGCTTGTGCTGAATGGGCAGTTGAGATGCCAATATTTTATAGTCTACTTCTTGCCCATTAATTTTATGCGATTATATTAATATTCGCTATTTAAGCAAAAGAGGGTTTGCAGTGCGCGTGACATTTAAATCGTATTCAAGTAAGTCGGCCTGTGTGTGAAACATACCAACACAGCGACTGTTGTCTGCTGGGTGATCATATTACCAATGAACTTGAAAATGTGCTGGCCGTGGGACTTTTATATATTTATAATTTACTGTTATTAATGTACAGTGTTTACCCAATATGTGCGCATTCTACATCTCCCTCTTTTTGAAAAATAACGTTATATAGTGGAGTTATTTTCTAGAGATTATATATATTAAAGATTATGTTTTTTTTTGTATATAAAATGTTGTATGATTAAAAATATAAAGAAATTGGAAAACATGTTGTTTATATATTTTTTTTTTTTTAATCATGAAATGTATATATATATGTCGGCGATTGGTGTATCTCAGTGTATAAGGAATACTAGTTTCTTGTGTCCTCTCTTGTGTCATCTTATGTCCTGCATTTTTGCAATATCATGCATCATTTTTGCATATCATGTTGCCTGTGCGGCGCTACAAAAAGTGTAACACGACACACGGCTGCGTTGCAGGCTTTGTAATGGTGGGCGTGGGTGTTGCGTTCTAGCGGGTATTTTTCCGAAAAGGTAGTAGTGTAGGCAACGGGCAGCTTCTATTCTAGATCGCGAATCCTATTAGAATTCGTTGTACTGGTCCCACTTTGCACTCCCGCTCTATCCAAAAGTTGAAAGCCTGCGGGACCCGTCTTAGGGCTAGCGGTCAGTCGGGACGGGGTGGGTTCTTGGCAATCAATCTCTGTACGTCCATCACACTAATATATTACAGAGTTCCTATATCATAAACGTTTACCTTTGATTCTAACTATTGTTCAACGATTAAATGTATTACTAGGGTGTGGTGTATGTCTACATTCTTTACAAAAAAGGAACTCTCTGATGTTGTTGAGAGGCTGGCTCTTTACCCTCCCTACCATGGTTGCCGTAGCCGAGTGGTGTGCAACCCCTTATTCTTATGCTACCGAATTATCTTAACCCATGCTTTCTGCTGTGGAGTCCAATCTTACGAAATCATGTCCAAAATCTTAACGTTGGAAATCAAAATACTCATATACTTGATATACCATGTTCGTTACAAAAAGTTTATTACGCACTAACGTACTTTCCAGAATTCATTTCCGAGCAAGTGTAATCAATCATTTTGATTTCCTTAACAGGATACAAAACTACCGAACCTTGTTGTAAACATACTATTATAGATCTAAGTTCCGTGTCAAACTCACATTCGGATGGAGGACTGGTTTCCAATAAATTTACTTTGTAAGCATAGCATTTACTACTGACTGAGTATGGAACATTTTGTTACAAAATATCTACGCACAATATGGGAATAACAATATTTAAGATTTGGTTTTACTCACCCATTCCTTTTTACAGAGTTGAAAGGCCTTTCCACGATGCTGTAGGGATTTTAAATTATTGCATTCATTTGTTCGTGACTTTCTAGGTTAGATTAACTTCATTCTCGTTCGAAATCTAGTGGTTTACTTATGTCTCTCTCTCATGGCTCTTATGTCTTTAAATCTGTTACGTTATGTTGCTTAAGAATTATACTTGCTAAACTAAATACATTATTCTACAAATGGATCAGCCATCGCAGGACTGCGCTTGGTTGTAAAACCAATGTTTTATATTATATGAAATTGAATGCGAATTCCTGTCGCAAGTGCAATTAATTTACTCGTGTGATCACTATCTAACAAATCTATCAAAATCACACAAAAGAATGCCGATGCACAAGCCAAATAATGTTAGATGTCCATAGGTCGACTTAACCTCACTTCTGCACACGTCCAGTTTAACCTGACTTGGGTCGGCTGCACATGCCGAATCTAACCTCACTGTGGCTTCTAGTGGGTTCTATACTCCGGGACGCTGGCCATGTGATTTTCCGATCGGTTCTCTCTCTACTATGTTTTACAGCTCTTCCATTTTCGATGCTTTACGCCCAGAGTCCCCCCTCGGGCTTCCCAATAGGGTCTGTTTTGACGCTAATGTGGACCAAAAAAATAAATCAGCAAGCTTTCCGGTAAGGGGCGCGGGGTGCGCGGTAGGAAAATATTCACAGAGACCAGAAAACTCTCAAGAACTGTTGTTTTCCCTTGTCTTGCAGATCCGTATGGATTGCAATGCTTGGCGAAATACACGAATGTATATGTAAGCACTTTTACCGTAGGCGGACGTTTACACAATGCAAGTAAATTATGCACTTTAAGCGCGTATTCGTATATGAAAAATAAACAGGCTCTTTTACCGTAGGCGGACGGATGTATATCTGGAATTACGCTTTTAAACGCGTATTCGTAGCAAAACCACGTGCACTTGTACCGTAGGCGGACGGATGCAAACCTTTTGGTTTTCGCTGCAGTTAAATCTAGAACGTCTGTTCTGTGCACTGATCGTTGGAAAGTGACAAGTCTTCCCGCAGTCGCGTGGTGTTAGCTTTTTAGCAAGTTGGCAAGTCTTGTACGCAGGTCGAAGAGTTGCGTTCCGATATTGGAAGTCTGTTCCAATATTGCTAACTGTCGCATGCTAATTGCTGCAGAACTTATATATATACTTTTTTTTTCGCCCATTACAGCTTCGTGGATTTTGTCATGTCCTTTTTTGCGAGGAACCGTTTTAGCGAGGCGAGAACGAATAGTCAGTCTCTGTAAATCGACGCCTGTGTTCAGACCGAAACGCACTCCGCTCTAATGGAACCCGAACGTAATTCGACATCAGAAGTGGGATCTGGCCCTCAACCTACAACAATGGATGGACAATGGCGTGCCGTCATGGAATTGCAAAATAAAAATTTGATCGATCTTGTGCGAGCCATTAAAACAACCGTGCACCTACCCAAATTCAACCCAGACAAGGCAGGTGCCATCGCTTCATCATGGTGTTCAACGGTGGAAATAATATTACAAGGAAATACGTTGAAAGGCAGTGCGTTGGTTGTGGCTTTAAGTTCAGCATTGGAGGGTAGCGCTTCGCAATGGCTGTCCCAAGTGTGCTATGCTTATATAACCTGGTTCGAGTTCAAGGAATTGTTCATACAGCGCTTTGATACTTAAGAATCACCAGCCACTATGTTTCTAAATATTCTGACAAAGCGACCGACTGATGGCGAGTGTCTCGCGCTGCACGCAAGCCGCATGGTTACAGAACTAACGACGAAATGGCGTGAAATGGAGAAAGAAGAAATTGCTGTGTCTGTGACTCTCGCATTGCTGGCAAGCTTTGATAACCGTTTGCAGCGTTTAGGTTTCACATCAAATGTTCGAACCAGAAGCGATCTACAGTCCGAATTGACAGCGTTCACATTTAATAAAAGGAAAAGTGGCTTTGTGGAGGATCAATCTGAAGTTTACCCAAAACGACATAAGCAATCTTCGATCGAGTGTCATTTTTGTGGAAAACTAGGCCACAAAATGTTTGAGTGCAGACTCAAGAAACAATAACATCACCTTGCGAATGACAAAGAGCATCATGTCAGACACGATGAACATCGACGTGAAAAATCGAAGGTAACTTGCTACAAGTGTGGAGACTGGGGACACATATCTACCCAATGTACAAAGAAGGAAGCTGATAGGAACAAGACATTCAACCGGGAAAAACGAGTACAGCAGTGCAGCGTTGCAGTACCTAAAGGAAGCATGAACCACAGAGGACACATTTTTGAAATCACCTTTGATTCCGGAGCGGAATGCTCACTGATGAAAGAAAAGCTAAGTGCTAAGTTTTCTGGTAAACGATTAAATAATATTGTTATGTTAAAAGGCATAGGCAGTAATGGAATATGTAGTACTGTACAAGTTTTAAGTAACGTTAAGATTAATGACAATTTTATTGAGATTTTGTTTCATGTAACAGGCGATGATCACATGCAAAACGATATCGTCATTGGGCGTGAAATACTTGAGCAAGGCTTTGATATTGTCATTTCATCCAATAAATTTACAATTTCAAGAGCCAAAATAATTTATTTGTGTACCGGTTCTGAGCCAGCCGATATTGATACCGATCTTGACGAAGAAAATAAAATAAAACTTAATTCATTGTTAGCAAAGTACTGAGATTGTTTTATAAAAGGCATTCCATGTACTAAGGTTAAAGTTGGCGAAATGAAAATTAGATTGATTGATCCAAGAAAAACAGTTCAGAGAAGGCCTACCGATTAAGTCCATGCGACCGAGATTTAGTTCGAAAGAAAATTAAGGAGCTGTTGAGGTGTAATATAGTAGGACCTAGCTGTTCACCTTATGCAAGCCCTATATTGTTGGTAAAGAAGAAAAATGGTTCGGATAGACTCTGCGATGACTATATAGAGCTAAATTCAAACACAGTCGCTGATAAATACCCGCTGCCACTCATACAAGATCAAATAGATAGACTTCGAGGAGCTAATTATTTTACATGCTTAGATATGGCCAGTGGATACTACCAAATTCCTTTGCATGCGGATTCTATTGAGTACACAGCGTTTGTGACGCCAGATGGCCAGTAGAGTTTCTGTCTATGCCACTCGGGCTAAAAACGTGCCTTTTGTTTTTCAACGCTTAGTGCTAATGCAGGCGCTAGGGGACTTAGCAAATTCTTATGTTATCGTCTATATGGATGATGTCATGATAACTGCCACAACACAATGCGACGCGTTTGAAAGATTAGAAATTGATTTAAATGTTTTGACAAAGGCTGGGTTTTCATTTAATATTACAAAGTGCTCTTTCCTGAAAACATCGGTTCAATATTTAGGCTGCTGGTGAAATTCGCCCAGCCCTCAGAAAATTGTAGCGTTAGCTGCCCTTCCGCCTCCACAGTCTGTAACAGCACTTAGACAATTTATTGGATTAGCATCGTATTTCCGGCAGTTTATAAAGGGCTTTTCACAGTTAATGAAACCGTTATATTTCTTAACTTCAGACAAAAACAAGGAAGAACGCTATAGTCGAGTACCTCGACTATCAGATACCCGTTACTCAGCTAAATAGAGATATGCAAGTAGCAAAGCGAGATTAAAATGCGCCACCTACCGGCGGTATACAGATTTAAGCGTTTTGGGCGTTAGAGTGGGCGTGGCAAATTTTTTTTGGACCAATCGATAGGTATTGACGAGACCAATACATTTCAGTTAAAATTTTTTATTCAGCATAAAAATTGTGGGCATCACAGGTTTTCGCGGTTTGTGGGCGTTAGAGTGGGCGTGGCATATTCGCGTGACAAACTTGCGCTGCGTATAAGGCTACGGAATCTAAATCTGAAATCCCAATTCTCTATCTTTGATAGTTTCCGAGATATCCACGTTCATAATTACGATTTTTTGAAGTTTGTGGGCGGTTTATGGGCGTTAGGGTGGGCGTGGCAAACTTTTTTTGGGTCAATCGATAGGTATTGATAAGAACATTACATTTCAGTTAACATTTTTAGTCTAGCATCAAAACTGTAGGAGCCACAGTTTTGGGCGGATTGTGGGCGTTAGAGTGGGCGTGGCACTGTACTGAAACAAACTTGCGCTGCGTAAGAAGCTCAGGAATCTGCACGCCAAATCTCAATAGCCTAGCTCCCATAGTTTCCGAGATCTCAGCGTTCATCCGGACAGACAGACGGACAGACGGACAGACGGACAGACGGACAGACGGACAGACGGACATGGCTAGATCGACTCGGCTAGTGATCCTGATCAAGAATATATATACTTTATGGGGTCGGAAACGCTTCCTTCTGCCTGTTACATACTTTCCGACGAATCTAGTATACCCTTTTACTCTACGAGTAACGGGTATAATAAATTTATTTGGAAAGCAGAACATGAACAGATACGGAAACAAGTTATTTCTAAACTTACCGATGAGCCAGTCCTTGTTATTTTTGACCCAATTCATCCAATCGAATTACATACAGATGCAAGTGGCAATGGTTACGGTGCAATTTTATTACACAACATTAATAACAAACCACAGGTAATAGAATATTATAGCAAAACTACTTCACCTGCAGAGTCAAGATATCACTCGTATGAGTTGGAATCTTTAGCGGTTGTAAACTCTATTAAACATTTTCGACATTACTTGTTGGGCAGGAACTTTACTGTTTATACCGACTGTAACTCATTGAAGGCGTCAAAAATAAACAAGATCTGACTCTTAGAGCACAGCGTTGGTGGGCTTTCTTACAGTCATTTACATTCGATATTACGTATAGAGAAGGGAAAAGAATGGCACATGACTTTTTGTCGAGAAATCCTATCTTACCAATACCTACTTTTTTAGGTTTCGAAAAGACACTGGATAAAGTTTACGATTTTTTCTGGTTTGACAATATGTCAAAATACGTCGAAAAATTTATTGACAACTGCATCACTTGCAAAATGTCTAAATCAACCTCAGGAAAAATTCAGGCTGAGCTGCACCCAATCCCAAAAGTAAATATTCCATGGCACACAATCCACATCGACATAACAGGGAAATTAAGCGGCAAGAGAGACCAAAAGGAGTATGTTATTTTTCAAGTTGACGCGTTTACCAAATATGTCTATCTTAGTCATACCCTTAAATTGGACAGAGACAGTTGCATACAGGCTGTCAAGTCAGCTATTTCATTGTTTTGAGTACCAAGCCGAATAAGCAAAGTTTAGTGAATTTGGTTCAGATCACAAAATAAACTTGCACTTGATTGCCACTGGTGCTAGTAGAGCTAATGGCCAAGTGGAACGAACAATGAGCACGTTGAAAAATATGTTAACGGCGGCTGAAACTGGAACACAGTCTTGGCAGGATGTGCTAGGAGAGGTGCAGCTAGCAATTAATTGTACAACTAATCGTGTGACGAAGGCAAGTCCTCTGGAAATGTTGTTGGGAAAAGTAGCACGGCCATTAGGATTTCTTCCACCTAGTGACATAGAAATGATGTAGATCTATCGAACGTTAGAGCACAAGCTGAAAAAATGTTTTAGTTGTCTGCAGTGTATGATAAAGAACGGTTTGATAAAAGTAAGGCGAAAGTACGTAGACACAATGTTGGAGATTTTGTACTACTTAAAAACGAGGAAAGGCATCAAACCAAGCTGAGTCCAAAATTCAAGGGGCCTTTTGAAATAACACAGGTTCTAGAGGGTGACAGGTACATTTTAAAGTAATTAACTAGTAAACGAACTTACAAGTATGCTTACTAAGACTTAAGAATTTTACCAGATGGGGAAGTTCCCGAGGAGCTTAATGTGTGTAATGATTATAATAATGTTGAGACCGAAAAAGAAAATATTTAGAATGTTGAAGTTGCTGAAGAAAGTGATGTGGCAAAAAGATGTAGTACTGCTGGCCAAAAGGAAATGGCAGAGTACAGAAATGAAATTAAAAAAAGAAAGAATAAGAAAGCCTCTGTGGTAAGAGAAAGTAATGAACTGATGAAAAGAGACAGTATCGTGGCCTGAGTGGACGATAAAGAGATTCGTAATATTAATGTAAGCACAAGTGCAGAACAAACTAATATTTGTTTTGATCATGGCGTGTGGTGCATTAGATATGAGAATGGATGAACTGAGTAAAAGAATTGGTTTAAAAATAAGTTTATTTTTGTGAGATTGAAACATAATTCTTGAAGACCTGATTTGTTAATGAAAACCATACAGAATGATAAAGTTTATGTTAAGGTATGTCTAAAGGAGGTCTGACACTATTTTGTGAAATTGGTCATTAATGAGTTTACATAAATTAAGAAATGAAAATTGAATTTTGTTGTGGAAATATTTGTTTAAGTTGTAAAAATAAAAGGTTGTTAAAAAAATAGAAATGAAAAGAAAGCAAAAGAGAAACTAAAACTATGGTCTTTTATACACGAGGTCGTGTTAGAGTCAGTATGGTCGTGTCGGCGATTCGTATATCTCAGTCTATAAGGAATGCTAGTTTCTTGTGTCCTCTCTTGTGTCATCTTATGTCCTGCATTTTTGCAATATCATGCATCATTTTTGCATATCATGTTGCCTGTGCGGCGCTACAAAAAGTGTAGCACGACACACGGCTGCGTTGCAGGCTTCGTGGATTTGGTCATGTCCCTTTTTGAGAGGAACCGTTTTAGCGAGGCGTCAGCGTTGTGGCGCTGTCGCCGTGTGTAGCTCGGAGGAACAGGATAGGCAGTTACAATAACGAATAGTCAGTCTCTGTAAATCGACGCCTGTGTTCAGACCGAAACGCACTCCGCTCTAATGGAACCCGAACGTAGTTCGACATATATAAATGAATAAAATATATATACATAGTATATATTTATACCCGTTACTCGTAGAGTAAAAAAGTATACTAGATTCGTCGGAAAGTATGTAACAGGCAGAAGGAAGCGTTTTCGACCCCATAAAGTATATATATTCTTGATCAGGATCACTAGCCGAGTCGATCTAGCCTTGTCCGTCTGACCGTCTGTCTGTCCGTCCGGATGAACGCTGAGGTCTCGGAAACTATAAGAGCTGGGCTATTGAGATTTGGCGTGCAGATCCCTGAGCTTCTTACGCAGCGCAAGTTTGTTTCAGCAATGTGCCACGCCCACTCTAACGCACACAAACCGCCCAAAACTGTGGCTCCTACAGTTTTGATGCTAGAATAAACTGTTTTAACTGAAATGTATTGGTCTCGTCAATACCTAACGCCCATAACGCTTAAATCTGTCTACTGCCGGTAGGTGGCGCATTTTAATCTCGCTTCGCTGCTTGCATATCTCCATTTCCCTTTGGTCCCTTTAGCTGAGTAACGGGTATCTGATAGTCGGGATACTCGACTATAGCGTTCTTCCTTGTTATTTTTTTTAATATTGTTTGAGCTAATATTATTAAAATTGTTTTTGGTATGGCCATACCGTCTGATATATTTGTAATAAAATAAAAGAGATTTTAAAAGAAAAATTTTTATAAATAAGATTATATTTAATTAAGTTGAATTAATTATAATTAATGAAATTGTAATGTTTTTCTTTAAAAAATAAAAATAAATATTAAATAAAATAAAACATTTATATCTTCTAGGTATTAAACACTTTTTATCTGTCTTTATGTACTACCTGCTGTTTGTTCTTAATTTCTTTTATCTTAATATTGTCATTTTTATTCATTTCGATTACTACGTAGGGTCCTAAGTACGGTTTATCTAACTTATGACTGTAGCGCTGGTAGTCAAGTGGGAACAGATCGGAGCTAGCGCCATCTGTGGGTTGGTTGCCGAAGAAGGAATAGGGGTAAGAGAAAGCCGAATAGGTTAACAGGGCGAAATGTCAGTTGTTTTCTGCTGAGAGCGGTTTTCATTTCTGCTGTTAAGGGGTTTGCCGCCATTGGCAAGCGGCATAAGCGTTCTTTTCCATTTAAACCTTCCACCGATTAAGTCGTGAAAACCATCGTCAAAATTTAAGTGGTGATAGTCTTGGGGCAAACAGGCATATAAGCTTTTGCGAAGACTTTAAAAAGAAAAAGGCACCGAATTTAATCATTCCAGCCGAGTCCTATGACTTGGGTGAGTCGAAAATAAATGAACAAGATCCAAAGGGTCCGATCAGCCGCACTTAATGTGATTTATAAGGGCTCGGCGATTATAAAACAAGAAAAAACCAAGAAGAAGGAAAAGTTACGATATTTGATACCGGCGGGAACACTTTGGATTTCAACCAGCTGAGTGCACCAGAAGTTCTCATTGGAGTGCGATTTTGAGAGGGCGACCAGTAATTACGCGACTTACGATCGGCGCGGAGCACGAAAAAATCGCTGGACGAAGAAAAGGGTGTTAATTTCTGGCGCGAGATTATAATTTTGCCCTGTCCCGACTCTGTTTTAAGCTGGGGAAGAATAGTCAAAGAAACCCCATTAAATTGTGCCCGTAAGGGATCTAAAACCCATCGCGGAAAACGAGAAAGAGAAAGATCATTTAACCTCACATGTTGGCGTGAAGGAGGAAAAAAAGTGAACAAGTAAATAAGGGAGAGAAAAGAAGAGTGGCGGAATAGAGCCGAGCTTAATTTGTATTTTTTTGTTAATTATAAGTAATCCTTTTTTTTTGTTATGTGTTCTTTTATGGTGTGTTTTGTGAATTGTTAAATTGTTTGAGCCTCTCGGAGTACCTCGACTATCAGATACCCGTTACTCAGCTAAATAGAGATATGCAAGTAGCAAAGCGAGATTAAAATACGCCACCTACCGCTGGTATACAGATTTAAGCGTTATGGGCGTTAGAGTGGGCGTGGCAAATTATTTTTGGACCAATCGATAGGTATTGATGAGACCAATACATTTCAGTTAAAATTTTTTATCTGGCATAAAATTGTGGGCGTCACAGGTTTTTGCGGTTTGTGGGCGTTAGAGTGGGCGTGGCATATTCGCGTAACAATCTTGCGCTGCGTATAAGGCTACGGAATCTAAATCTGAAATCCCAATTCTTTATCTTTGATAGTTTCCGAGATATCCACGTTCATATTTACGATTTTTTGAAGTTTGTGGGCGGTTTATGGGCTTTAGGGTGGGCGTGGTATTGATGAGAACATTATATTTCAGTTAAAATTTTTATTCTAGCATCAAAACTGCTGCGCAAGAAGCTCAGGAATCTGCACGCCAAATCTCAATAGCCTAGCTCCCATAGTTTCCGAGATCTCAGCGTTCATCCGGACAGACAGACGGACAGACGGACATGGCTAGATCGACTCGGCTAGTGATCCTGATCAAGAATATATATACTTTATGGGGTCGGAGACGCTTCCTTCTGCCTGTTACATACTTTCCGACGAATCTAGTATACCCTTTTACTCTACGAGTAACGGGTATAATTACAGAAGCCCACACAGTCAGGAGAACGAAATACAGAAACAAGTCGGAAAATTGATCACCGACGGGATTGTTGAGCCATCTGTATCTGAATATAAGAGCCCATTGTTACTTGTTCCTAAAAAACCATCTCCAGGTTCGGAACAAAAGAAATGGCGATTAGTGATTGGATATCGTCAAGTTAAAAAAAATTACTGTCCGATAAATTTCCACTCCCAAGAATTGATGATATTTTGGATCAACTGGGACGAGCAAAATATTTTTCATGCCTTGACTTAATGTCAGGATTTCATCAAATTGAACTCGAAAAAAGTTCAAGTGATTTAACGTCATTTTCAAC